>NW_019525114.1:889655-948716 GCF_002814215.2 Seriola lalandi dorsalis
TTTGGCGAAGTCAGTCCAACTAAGTCAATTTAGCATGTACACTGGATAGTACACATACCCTCTGGCTCACGGCGTCCATTCCAGGGATCTCTGTAAGGGTCCCTGTAGGGTTCATCCTTCCTTCGGTAATAGTCTTCTGCACCACTGCCACTGCGGTAGTATCTGTCATAATCATCTCTGCTGTATGGAAACATTTCAGGTTCAGGCAAAAGTGTAACAGCTTAACTCTGGAATCCAAACTGTTGGGCTGAATGTCAGCAGTTACCTGTATGCAGGATCCCTTGGGTCACTTCTGGGGTCACTTCTTGGGTCGCTTCTGGGGTCATTTCTGGGGTCACTTCTGGGGTCCTTGTCTCTGCTCTCTGAGCTACGGTACCGGTAATCGTGGTCACGAGAGTGGCCACCCGGCCTTGCCTCTCTACCCGAGTCCCTCCCATCACGGCTGTCCCGAGACTCACGTCCATCACGCCCGTCGCGCCCATCACGCCCATCACGCCCATAAACGGGTGAACGGGACCGACCCCGGGGTTCTTTGCTGTCCCCATAACTGCTATACGGGGCCCTGAGAGAGATGTTATCAATTAGTGCAAGAACGGCTGGAGTTCAGGCTGTTTATGAAACACTAGAGGGAATAGGAATTTCTATCCTCGACTGATGAGGACAGGCCTACAGTTGGTACTGTAAATTTAATGAAATCTGTTCATTCCTTTTAACAGATTTTGTGAATGTATTTATTCACACAACCAAAGCAGAGCAACGGAAAGCAGCTATTGTGTTCGCAAAGGGAACTAGCACATATTCAGTCCAGGAGGTGATTCCGGTAAGTGTCCTTTCAACAACGATCTTTTGAAAATGTCCAGTGATCCGTGTCCGCAACAATATCGATTTGTCGACCATTTGAGGTTCATTGACCATAAATCCAGCTCTACACAAGTACCTTGGTTGTTTAGCCTTTGTGAAAAGGGCAGTTTATTTTGTGCGTTTTGCTCAATTTGCTTACGATGATTTGCGTTTTGTTCTTCAGTAAAAGACATTCCCACGCGGCAAATATGTCACCAAAACAAAAGAAAAGAAAAAGTTTGTTTGCTTGAAATTTCTCAAGAAACCAGAACTACAATAGAACTGTAGAGGTCTAGTACAACTGATTTCTTACCTTCGAAAATTTTTTAATGTTTCAAGAAGGAGAATACTTTGAACTGCATAGGAAATTCTGGTGTTTCTATATATGAAGCAGTCCAAAAGTAACTGTAGAAATCAAAAGAAATAAAAAACTTCTTTCAAAACTAGACTTCCAAAAATGTTAACTGACCAACTTATATCCAAGTGGAAGCCAAGTTAAGAAATGTTTGTATTTTTCTTGGTTCTCGGTTTCCTAAATCCTCATGATTTCTTTTGTCTTCTATCCTGGACCTCAAAAATAGTAGAAGAAAATAGTACCACAAACTAGATATTAAAATAACCATCATACGCGTTGTTTGCAGTATGTGAACTCTGAGCTGGTTACAGTGGCACCATATAGAAGTATCGAGGCTAAACCTTCAGTCGGTGAGACTCAAAATTACCGGCCAACACTGCTCGTGTGCTGATTTTTAACCATTATTAGCAAAGACTGTGTTGCACTCACGCATGTGACACAATCATACTGATGGCGTTACATAATTCCACTGACTGACAGTTGTTGGTGCTAGCATGTCAAGAAATGTAGCAATGACCGCTCCTTACTAACAGACATGGATGTTAACAATGCAGAGTTCAAAAAAACGATCAGCTCTGCATTTGTTTTGAGGAAGGAAAAAAAATAATAAAAAAAAAAAAAAAATCAGTCAACACAGTTATTAGGCATCAAGCAAACACAATCTGTTTTAGTGAGAAATGGTGAATGTAAAATTAGCTTTGTTTACATTAAAAATGCATCCACGGGATACCTTTTAACATTTCCTACATCAAAATCTGTTTTCAACACGTGTTTGGCTCTCAGAGAGCTGTTCTTCAGACTAAATGTAGTTTAAATGTACACACCTTATTAGTTAGCGGTCATGTTGTAGCACATGAACCTGCTTAATGGATATAGGGTGGGACTAGCATTACATTTTCTTCAGCTGGAAAAGTTGCTTATTGTAGTTGTAAGATGAAATGCGATACAAAAATCAGAAAAACGTGAGCATTAAAAAGCCATAAAGGCAAGAATCTCTGAGACAAAGACACTTAAGTTACATTCATATGTCTCTTTTCTTTATTTGACACATCTTGAAATTTTAATTTAGGATGAAATATCGTCTGTCCCATACACCATCACAAACCCACCTAATGGTACGATAAGTTCCATCAATCAGACTTCACCACTGGTGGAAATGACAGTTGGGGAAAAAGATAAATACGCTTTTGTTTTTTGTTTTTTACCGACACCTCAGAGGCGATAGTTCTTCACACCCATTTCACGTTACTTTACCTTCGTGGAGGGCTCTGCTGGGATTGAGGTTTAGCTTGCCGTCTCTCCACTGCCATATTTACATCTGAAAATAAATCAATCCAAACGTTGAACATAACAGTGACATGTAAATCATCTTATTTGTTCACGAAGAATGGAGGTCGCGTCAACACTTCCACGATCCAAATGAGACTGAGCTCCAATATCCAAGTTTGAAAATCCAAACTGGACGAGATGTCAAAATGCAACAAATCGAGTTGCCAAATCTGTGGAATTGAGTTTAAGATGGAGAAATGAAGGAATTCTTCTCTCCCCTTCAAAACTGGCTAAACACTAGCAAAGCTTGAACATGTAAATCAGATTTTCAACTTGAAATTTGGCCTTCAGGAACTCCAAAAACCACAAGAGGACATTTAAATCCACGTTGAAGAAAATTCCAAGACAGCGTTGCAAATAAAAACAAGAGATTTCAGAGAATCAGGCTTTGCCAGAATTTTATAATGCACTTTTTTTATTTGCGTTATTAGCCAATAATTTAACATGTCTACAAAAAGACAGGTTAAAGTAGAAAAATCAGCAAATTCAATCCTCATTTTGACAAGTTGTTGGTTAAATCATACAACCGTGTGGTTAGTTGTGGACGAGCATACAGCTCCACTTTCATCATCACTGTTATGGGCATTTCACTTACAGGATGCAGTATATCAAATCATTAATATGATGTTTAAAGAGCATACTATTTTAGGCCAACTACTGGTTTAGTGTTAATCCTTAAAATAGCAAATTTGCTATTTTTTTTTTCCTTTCACTGGCATTCTTAATGAACAAATCTACAAAAACAGATTATCTTCAGGTTTAACACTTAAAACCATTACGCCCAATCAAAGTGTTTTTCCACATAGAGAACTCCCCCAAAAACCTTATCTTTCATAAGTTTGGTTTTGTTGCTTGCTGTACACCATTAAAAGTCTTTGCCCTTCAGCCAGACAATCACACCTTCTGCAGTCAAGGCTTACCTATTTTATAACCTTTATATATTCGACCCTTTTGGGCCGCCTTTGCAGCTTCGGCTTCCTCAATGCGTTCAAATTGTACAAATCCAAACCCACGAAACATGGATACGCCTGGAAGAGGAACATTTTAAAATGGTACAAACTTAGTTTTTATTAGAACAATTTGGATACCTACCCATTTATCCACTTAAAAAAAAAAAAAATCATCATTACTAATTTTACATGCTTCTATTTCATAAAAGAAAAAAAACAAAACAAAACAAAAAAAAAAAAAAACACCAAAAAGCAACAAACAAAAACACTACTCACGATGACTAAATTAATGTTACTACACATCTAAAATATTCAAACTGCGACATTCAGGGACAGCCTGTCTAATTCAAGTTACTGTCATGAATTCAAATTGACCACTTATCGCTTATATCATGTTGATTACTGACCGACTATTTTCCCGTATGGGTTGAACAGGTCTTCCAAATCCTTCTTTTCCATGTCAGAGGTCGGCAAATTCCCAACAAAAATCCTTCTCTCCAAATCTCTAGGATCATTACTGCTGCAGGAGCGTGAATAACGTCCTGGTGACGTGCTGCGGCTTCTGCGGCGAGACATGACTCGATCCGGGGGGAGGGGGGGGTTCACTGGTTTCTTTCTTCGTATGTCTCAAATGCTTGAAAAAGTTTGTTTTGTTTGCTATTAAGCGTCTTTAAATTGTCGTCCACGATCCTGAAACATGTCAGGGAGTTAAAAGGAGAAATCAAATTCCTTGGAAGTATAAAGAGTTTTAGTGGATCAAGTTGCAGATGAAAATCACAAAGTTCAGACAATGAAAAATTGAAATGCTGTGGCAAATTCTTTTTCAAAAGTAGCGAATACTCAAGTTCGAAATAAACAGTGCTGCTGAAATCGCAAATTCTACCGAAACATTTTTATATTATACTGTTTCATGTGCCCCGCATTTCCCCCGTGCTCATTTGCATGGAAGGTTATTACGCGATTAAACTCTGCACCGGACATTTGCACACGCGAGTGTTTGCCTTGAATTATGGCATGAAGGACAGCAGTAGGACGTGAAACGAAGAATATATTAACAACAAAAGCAAATGCAAATTCAATGCAAATTTGGTGATGAAAATCGACTTCCGTCCAATTTTTTCCTAGTGTAGAGATGTGAAAGCTTTGCATAACCAGCCCACAATTTCACTTCACTCGTGGTTTGGCAAGGCTCTGTTGTTTGACATAGATGCCACCCCATGGAGCACTGCAGGTGAACCAATCCTAGACGTGATCGAAAAAATGCAAACTCGGGATGCTTTCACTGGACGTTCTTTCAGCAGGATGGCCGCTTTGGAAATGACTAACTCGCCACAAAAATCCGTTTTGGATAAAATCTTATTTGAACAAGTTGCTCACTGGTCGCATATGAAAAGATGTGGTGCCTGTCAAAACTTTAAAAATGGCTTGAACTGGATGGTGAAAACACATTTCATGGTACGCAACGCGAAGCCATAAATATTTCACGCAAATCAAAACCGCAAAGTTGTACTGCAGTTGTTGTGAGAAAGTGGAGCAAATGGCACAGGTACCCAGAGATATACACAGCGTCAACTGTGCAGCACGATAAGCTGTTATGAAATTGTCAACACAACTTTAAAGTGGACTCTTGGCCATAAAATAGTTACAATCCCAGAGTCAAATATTCAAAAAATGTTCCATGATATAAGTTTAGGGTCACACCACCATCCCATCTTTGTTTCTCTGTTAAAATAAAAGCATCTCAATGCAGCTGATGAAGTTTCGGTTATTTTGTGGCAAGAGAAATATGCCCCGTTAGGTTCGTAGAATTTCATTAAATAACTGCGGACAATTCTCCATCAGTGTTTTCTAGAAATGGAAATGTAGATTTCGCTCAAATCATCCTCTTCTCTTGAAGTGGTAAATACATCTTGAGGAAAATCGCATTGATGAAATGAAATCATGGGCTTATGGTCACTTTGAAAATGCGCAAGTTCCTTGTGTTCAAACAAACCAACAGTCTTAAAAGTTTTCAGGATAAACTGACGTTTATACGTGGCACAAAATAAAAAGGTTTCAGAAAAAGAAACTTTGAAGGTTTTCAGTCCCAACACATAAATTCATTACCAACTGACATTTTGAAGGGAAAGCATCCTGTTATATTACAGAGTTATACAGTAGGTCTAAAAGTGAGACCTATTTTCCATGAATGGGAACATGGTCTCAGACTTTTGGACCCCACTGTAGCTGGAGGCAATTTACATAATGCTTTTGAGGGAGCAACCCCTTACATACCTTAACTTGAACCTGGATGCCCTGGATTCTGTGTCCACATAATTTAAAAAGCCAGAGTGCCTGAAAGGAAGGAAATAAATATTGGCACAGTTTGTGAAATAAATCCTTCAAATGCTTTTTTTGATATCTATAGTAGCTTCGCACTATGTAGTTTACCATTTTCCAAAGCAAATACTAAAAAGAGGGGAAGTCAATTCAATTCAAGGCAGGGACCATAAATGAGGAGTCTGATTGTTCCCAATTTTTTTTCCCTACAGGCTGAGCCAATGACCCCATCATACAGTCATAAACAACTATCTTCAGAGAGAGGCATGTTCACCAAGATGCTCGGAACAAACTATCTGCCAAGTACTTTGAGACTGTGTACAACTGTGAGTGTTTGTAAGAGACATATCTTTTGAAATTCTTTCTGCATTGGAGACCTCTATATCAACATAGAACTGGAAATTATATCCTCACCACTTGTCCAACCCAGTGACTTTAATTAGCCAACAACAATCAATATTTGATGAGACACTGAGGTATCAACAGAACTAAGCAGTAAAACAGGTTACATTATTATTACATATTGTTTTGGACAGTTGATTTGTTTTGTTTATTTTCTCAAACAGATTAAAATTAGTCTGTTGCATGTGTGGCTGAGCAATTAATCATAATCTAATCAAAATTGCAATATGGCCAGGTGCAATGTTCAAATCACATGAGCTGCAATTTATTGATGATGATAAAATACGTCTCACATCACAATTTTTATGTTTTTAACTCACAATGAAATGCAAAAATTACCATTGCCAACTGAAATCATCACTCATATCACAAAATTATTATTTTTTCCACATTTTTCAGCCGTGTTGTTTGGGATCATCTAAGTATAGTGGTTTTGAACTGGACCTGGTCTAATGTGGACTAGATGTGGAAAAGGCAATGAAATCTTTGTTTAAAGAAAATGTTTTCAAAAAATTAAAGGCTTTAAGTACAATTTCTCGCACTCTTTTACAACAGTGAGAGGTGCACACACAAAAAAAAAAGGCGAACCGGTCTTTCACTAAAGCAAGTTAACCTTTCCCTCGGTGAATCGGAAGCTAACTTTAGCGCTGTCGTCCACCACACCACACGCGCCGGTCGCGCTGCCAATGGCGTAAAACACGTTACAGTACCAGGTTCTAGGAATTTACAATCATTCAATTTGGTTGTTCTTTCTTTATTTAATACAGTCGCTACAGATTAATATCGCTGCCCTCTCTTAGTGCGGCAGCATATGCATGGTTAGGATTTACACGTAGCTAGTCTTATGTTAGCGGTTAGCTGCTTAACGTTAGCTACCCGTTATATTCAAACCAAACGGCTAGCTACATATTCAGCTACGTTAAGGTAAACGCGTTCACTCCGCGTGTTGTAATATCAAATACAAAGGAGCACATTTACTCACCTTAAACTTGTATTTTTATCTCCGTTTTCATTCGCTCAAGGCCGCAGACAGGTCGTAACTGTATTGCTATCTTCCATAGACAAAGCTGCAATTCTTCTTCTGCTTAATTTACTTCAGATCGGTAACCACAGCTAGGACTATTTATACACATCGCCCCCCACTGGTTAGCTGTAAAATAACTGGCCATTCAACACTCAGTTGCCATTTTTTTAAGGTACAACTGGCTAAAACAGTCCTGTAATAAACCCTGCATTAATCAAGAAACCCCTAAAATGAAAATGATCAAGATACTTCAATTTCTTGCAATGGGAAGGCTCAGTCACAAGATAAAAGTTAGAAGGAGCAACTTCATAAATGCAGGGCAGCGTTACCCAGTGGTCGACAATAAGTGACCTGATTTAAAAATTAATTAGCCCACTCCCGTCACTCCTATATAATGTATATCATGAAAGGATTACTTGTATACAATAATATTTAAGGTCTAGTAGATACTGATTAAAATGTACATCTCGTCAAACACAGAATTTTTAAGAAATACGGTGCGCAGTGAATGCAGCAGTATAACTCCCTAGTCGGTGCTATGCTGCACACGAGTTTTAAATTATTGTAATTAACACTTTTTGACTTGTAAATGACGTACATGTCAAGATCTAAATAAACTGTAATTACGGATGTGAAACTCAGATTTTTCTCATTGTTAATCTGACTTGCGTCTTTATAATAACAATTGAGTGTCTATAAAGCAAATAAACATGGGTGCCTGCGCCACGCATGGTCAGTCTTTCAAAACAGTTACACCCAAATTAAATTTATTTAGTGCTGTATTATTATTATTAGTAGTAGTAGTATGTGGCTGCATTGTAACCCTCACAAAACAAACTCTTATCTACAACCGTCTTTGAGTTGTCCATTTATGTAAACACTCACACATCGTGGGACATGGAAATCCCATTGGTCCTGAACGTCTCAGAGTTGCCAGGTTTGGATGTCATGGTTCAGTTTGTATGTGAAAGTAAAGTATGAAATGAAATATGAAATTCATTTGAAAAATAAACTAAAATAAAAAAATGTATAACTTATGTCATAGTAGGTCTATTGAAATGTATTGTAACACATATATATAAAAAATACCCCCCCAGCCTAGCACTGCGCACAAGATCCTATAAATCTAGGGGCTACAAATGCTTGATTCTGAACTAAACTTTCCTACTAATTTCCGTAAATTGTTTCTGAAAAGTGCGATATAAATAAAAGTTATTGTTAGTATTAATAATATATTGGTCCAAATATTGTAAGCTGTTCAGCAGGCGTGTACGTTGCATGTGAGTCGTCTCTATCTCGTCATTAAAAGTATTAACTGACAATGCAGGACGACAGGGAGAGCCCACCCAGTGCACGTTATGCTAGGAGGAGTCACAACACAAAACCTGGCAACACCAGCAGTCGCTTTGTTAACACTTCATTGAACCAAGATGGCAGATTTCGAAGAGCTCAGCGATGAGGAGAAGGTATTACCTTATAAATTCATACTGAGATTATTCACTCAACTTTAATCTTTTGTCTTGAACATAGCAGTGCTGTATGAAACCCTTCCTGTTTGGCACGGTCTGCCCAACGGGCCGCTAAACCGGGGCAGTGCTGTATTTGACAGCTCAGAGTTGTAGCACTGTCTAACATGTTGTTCCTGTGCACAAATACATGGTGTAAGTTAGATAACTTGTGTGATTCTGCCTCTCTTTGATTAAAAATTACATATTCGTGCGGCTGAGGCCGATGGCTGCGAGTTTGGAATAAATTGAAAATGCTGAGCTAATGCTAAATCGAAGGAAGTCGAGCTACTTCCTGCATTTACAGTACGGATCATGACAGAGCATCGGCAGCATACCACCACCCACACCCAGTGTACTCTAACTTCATGTAGTTAGCTGCCTAAACTGGCCTTGATAGCAACAGAACATTACATCAGTCACACATGTAACTCGAGTTTGCAGCTGTTTTGCATTTAGCTTGTGTTGCCTGTAACTTTTCGCACCACATTCATAGATGCGGTCTTCCTGCAGTGTTGTTGGGGCTTGCACCGGCTGGGGTTGCTGCCTGCGTCATGCTGCTACATGTTGTAAAAATAATGCTTTGCATTCCTAAAGCTAATGGACTGGCCAGGACCTTACACCTCCCAGCCTTACTTCAGTGAGGCTTTAAAATAAACCCAAACAAGGATTGAAATCCCCTATTTGAACTTTTATTAGGTATCTACATCCCAGAGTATCTTTATCAGATGATCTCTTGATCTTCATGGTGGAGAATCAGAGTCTGACCCTGGGAGTGCTTTCTGAGCTCTGAATGGACCATTCAGGAGCACAGTTGAATAAACTAGGTTACTCATGGTAATGTCCCCTTGAGCAGGACAGCCCATTTGTAGGTCACTTCCAGCTGCAGCCTGGAGGCTCAATGACCCTGGCTGCCTGACAGATGGCATCACTGGCACACTATTATGTGGAAGTGACATTAGGATGTAGGACTGGTTAAAGCTGCGAAGGTCACAAAAAAAGACAGCAGGATTAGTGCAACTTCTTCTACTGAACTATGTGCTGCCTGACTGTGTATGTGTTGCCAATACCTTACTGTCCTTACCAAGTATCACCTCATGACAGCACTAATACCTGCCTCAACCATCACTCTGTGGCCTTGACACAACATGCTTACACTTGCATACTGGCTACTAAGAAAAGCCCCTGGGCCACATACCCTCCCTGCCATGTAAGGAGTGGTCAAGCTAACAAGCCTGCAGCCAACAAAGTTAGCAGACTGCTCTCTGCTTCACTCTAGTGGCTATTTGCAGGGTTTTCACTTCTCATTGACATCTCTCAAAAAGAGAAGAAATTCACTATAGGTTTTTCCAAACACCATACAGCAGATTGTCTTGTGATTAAGCAGACAATTTTATTCTGCTCTAATAGAGTTTTTTTTAAGCATAAACCTTACGTTGCACACTGTGTTTAGTGATAATGTGATACCGCTTACTATTTTTAAGTTTTATGACAACACATTTAATTTATTTCTAGATCCGTATTGCAGCTAATTTTGTGATGCACGCTCCTCCAGGGGAGTTCAATGAAGTCTTCAATGGTGAGCCTTATTTATGATTGACATCTTTAGGACTACCTGTATTCCAATGTGTATGGAAACAGTTTGTCAATGCTTATGTTAATTCTCATTTTCAGATGTGCGTCTGCTGCTTAACAATGATAATCTTCTCAGAGAGGGCGCGGCTCAGTGAGTTTTATTCTTTACTCTTTTTTATATGTAACAAAATATTGATGTTCTGGATGTGCATGCAACTGTATTGTTGTATTCTCTTTTGATACAGCGCCTTTGCCCAGTACAACATGGATCAGTTCACTCTTGCCAAAATTGATGGATATGAAGATCAGGCAAGTTGTTTTTGAAAAAGTATTTAGATATTCTCTATTATTAAGACAATTCCTGAGTAACAGCAGGTTTCTCTGTCTGTTTTCCCTCTAGGTCCTGATAACAGAGCATGGAGACCTGGGTAATGGCCGCTTCTTTGACCCACACAATAAAATCTCCTTCAAGTTTGACCACCTGAGGAAAGAGGCCAGCGACCCCCAGCCCCATGAGGGCGAGGCAGCCCTCAGGTCATGGAGAGACGCCTGTGATTCTGCGCTGAGGGCCTATGTCAAGGAGCACTACCCCACTGGAGTCTGCACCGTAAGATCGCTGTCCCAGTCTGAACCGTAGCTGCCATGTTCAGCAATACACACAATCAGTCACCCGCTCGTCCTGTGTTATCTGCTGCAGGTTTATGGGAAAACGATCGATGGCCAGCAGACCATTATCGCTTGTATCGAGGGTCATCAATTTGAGCCTAAAAACTTCTGGTAAGTTGATAGAGGATGATGATCTTATTGCAACCTTCCTAATCAAATTCATTCGGACAATTACGTTGGAGTAGTGTAGAGTCGGTGATGTATTGTTGCGTTAGGTGACTGTTTTTAAATATACTCTTATACATTTCCTGTTCCCAGGAACGGTCGCTGCCGGTCTGAATGGAAGTTCAGTGTCTCGCAATCGACAGCACAGGTGGCTGGAGTCTTGAAAATACAGGTATGTTGAATGATTATCGAGAATAGCACGAGCTTTGCTGTGAAGTTAGTTTTGTTTGAGTGCTGTATGAATCTCCCTGATCTGAATGTCCTCTGTTTATCCCAGGTACATTATTATGAGGACGGAAATGTGCAACTGGTCAGCCACAAAGATGTACAGGAAGCACTGACTGTGTCTGTGAGTATTTTCTTTTTTAATCTTATTAAATGTTTTTCTGTTACTGTTTATAGGAAAGATGTTTCACCATTGTCTCTAATTGCATATTTCAAGTTCATGTGTCTTGATAATACAAGCAGAAAATAATTATATGGACATATTGGAGCATTTCATATTAGATTGATGTTCATGTGTGTTTAAATTGATGAATTAACCCATGAGTGTATGTTTTGGCAGAATGAGAGCCAGACTGCAAAGGAGTTGGTGAAAATTATCGAGGATGCAGAGAATGAATACCAGGTATGTGTGCATTAAGAATCACAGGAGTTCCTTCAGTATAAATGATTGAATGGATTTTTATTAGCGTGTCATTTTGTCAACTATTCCCAGCCCACATGAGTTTACATGACCTCACAAATTCAAATAAGCCAGATCCAGAACAACACTCGTACATTTTCAAACAATACCAGTTTGAATATTTTTCATTGTCAGATTTACTTTTTATTTATCATTACTTACATGCCCCTAATAAAATTCACAAAACACATTCTGTATAATACTGGAGGAATCAGAATAAATATTAATTGAACAATTCCGTTCTTTTCTGGGTTTTTGAGAGAAAATCAACAAAACTTCAAAATTAATCAGCCATTGCAATTTTTATCTCTACACCAGAGTATTTCAGGTATTTGTCGAGCCATTTCATTTCACTGAACATTCACACTCCAAAATAATCATAGTATGTACAATACAAAATCAAATTGGACTCGCTTGGCATTCTCCGGTAGCTCTTGCTGAATATTTCCACTTGACTGTAACTAACAGGTGACATCATGGTGCAACTTGCTTGTAGCAGGAAGGCGTGAACTGACGTGTTTATCTTTGCTTCCCAGGTGGCCATCAGTGAGAACTATCAGACCATGTCAGACACCACCTTCAAAGCCTTACGCAGACAGCTCCCGGTCACCCGCACCAAGATCGACTGGAACAAGATCCTCAGCTACAAGATCGGCAAAGAGATGCAGAATGCTTAGAGGACAGAGGCTGCCGGGGTTTACGACAAAAGTGATGTGGGAGAGGCTGAAGCTCGCACAAAGTGTGTGACACAACATAACATCCTGTATGTCCCTCTAAAAGAGACGTTACAGCTTCTGTTGAGCACTAAGAAGGGATGCCTTCATTTACAATGACATTGAGTGGTGTAACTGTCACTCATTTACAGACATATATTATTATTTTTCAACAAACAATGCCTTTAGTGACACTGTGAAAGTTTGCCATTCAAACTCTCGCATAGACATACAGTTACTGATCCCTCAGTGCTTCAAATGGACACACATCCTCCCAAAGCCCTTTTGACTTTCATGTAGCAACTAATTTACACTTTCTATAAAAACATAACTGATGTTCTCTAAGAGCTTACCAATACCTCTATAGTTTTTTATTAACAGAAGGCAAATGGTGTATGCAATTTGATATGTTATCTGACTGGAAAGAGACTTGACAGCGCCAAATTACACGGTTTCTATTTTAGTCCCATCTGTACATATTTATGCTTCCTGCATTCCTATTTATGCATGCATGGAAAAGCATAAATGTCTTTTCTTTTCCCCATTCACTGACCAGGTTTTGTCTTCCCTGTTGAAACTTAGCTCTTTCTTTCTCTCTGTTATAGGGAGACATTGTCATTACACCCCCAGACTGATTAAGTATTGGTGTCCTCTTGCCAGCTGTTTGCCTTTAGCTTTTGCTATATTTTTTTATACAAACTGTAAGTACATTTAATATTCATGAAATAAAAATGTTGCACCAAATACGATCTTTCAAGTAATGATGATCTTTTGCGTCTTACATCTTTCTTTCTTTTCTTCTTTTTTTTTTTAAGAGAGCCTGGATACCATATTCTGATTCTGAATTTTTTGACTAAATTTGGCTGTTTTTAAGCAAAAAACTAAATCAACTGAAATAAAAGGATTTAGAAATTGCCACTACAATTGAAACCTGGCACTTGGCCTTAATGTAGACATTCTGCAGAATATATAATTGAAAGGTTTAATGAATAAATAAAAAGCAACGCGTTTTCTATTGTGATTCAATAGAAAATCCCAGGTGGTAGCTGCACTGGATTTGCACATTTCTATGATTTGGGCTACTGCCCTGGCTGCATATTTTAATGAAAAATAATTTACTGCTATTTCTGTGTAAAGTTTTTTTTTTTATAGAAGAAAAAATGCCAAATATTTGATGGTTCCAGCCTCTCTGGTGTGAGAACTTAATGTTTTTTTCATGTTTTACATTATACTAAATTGATTATCTTATGTAATATAATAGAAGTAGTCATCCGGGGCTCTACTATTTTCTAAAGTGTATAGACCATTTGGGGAAATTGTAAAATCGTGAACATAGTGAGGTGGTTAAGTTAGTTATCAAATGAAAAAATCTAAATTTTCTCTGGTTCCAAACTTCAAGTGTGAAGATTTATTTTATTTAGTTGTTGATCGGGCCAGAAGAAACATTTAAAGATACTACTACTACTGTCAATTTTATGACCTATATTTAAAAAACAACAATATTTTATAATTTGGTTAGGGAATTCTAAGCTTATCAGACTTTAATATCAATTATTAAAGCTATAATTAATCATTTAAAGCAGCTAGGTGTGTTTTAACGTTTCATAAAGTACTATAACGTATTTTAAATCGACGGAAGCATTGACCCATTTTACAGAGGAAGACCTCGGTACCTGCTCTGTCAGTGATTATGTAATAACTGCAGCCCAGGGAGTGTCAACAATACCGTGTCTGAGAGAGCCCGTGTATTTATCATATATGACGAGTAAGGAAATGTAACTGAGATCTCTTTGTAAGGCAGATAAGAGAGGAGACCTCGTGCTAAAGTTTTTCGCTTCGACTCGGTATTTTGTTCTGTCACTGAGGTGTTTTCGCTTTCTTTGTACAAAACTAATTTGTAGACGCTCCCTGACTGGGGCCATTAGGGGGCGTTGATCCGCTAGCGTTTTGCGTGAAACTGTGCCAAACAACTGATCTACAAATAAGTGTTTTGATGTTTTAACCTAAAATATGAATCACAAATTAATGCCCGTGTTAAAGTTGAATTCCCGTTCACTGCGAATCCACGTACATGTGCAAAATATGTAAAAAAAAAAAAAAAAAAAAATGCCAATGCCCTCAGTGTCAGAGCACACAGACACCAAACAGCCACAGTAATACTTGAGGAAATTGAGGGTAATGAATAGTTGGTCAGCAGATGAACTTCCTCATTTCAGTCAGCCGATATTCAGTAACGGCAGCGGCCTCAAGCAAGTCAAAATGCCGTCGTCGCTGAAGGACTCGCTTGAATCCGGACTGGACTTCATTGAATTCCTGGGAGAAAGAGTTTCTACCACGAGCAAAAAGGAACTTCGAGACATCTACAACTCTGAATTTAAGGGCAGGTAGGCTGCGGTGAACAAGTGTCTCGTAGGGGCATCTGTTACACTGGACTGTGTGTAACACCCTTACCTCCATGTCTTGTGTTTCGTTCCCAGAGAAGGAATAAAAGACGCCACATTTAACAGTGTTTTACATGCTCTTCTGAGATTCAACAAAGTCCACGTAAGACAAGGGAGAATCTTCATAAATGCCAGACCACAGGTAAGAAATGCAGCGACCTCTAGTGACGTCTGTTGCTGGAGTGTTATGACAAGATAAGACTGGACATGTTTTGTGTATAAATAAAATGAGGAAATATCATATAATTTTTATCTCCACTGCAGGTTAGAGTGTACTGTGACCAGTGGAGGAGGCCCCGGGCCCCTCAGCCACATACTCCCAGCTCTGGCCCTCAGGAGACAGCTGAGACACCTGCACCCTCCCCTGCCCCCTCCACCCCTGTGATACCTGTGCTGACCCCCAAGAAGAAGCTGGCCACAGAAATCCTTCACAAGTTAAAGGTGGACAGGTACGTACATTTGAGTGTGAGCCATGTACGATGCGGATATAGAGAGCCGCAACAATTAGTCGATTAACTGATTAGTTGATCGACAGAAAATCAATCAGCAACTATAATCGAAAACTTGCAAGCTAAATTGCCCATAGGAGTGAATGTAAGTGTGAATGGCTGGAAGAATTCTGTGTGGAGGGGAGTTAAACCTTGACGAGGCTCTCTGAGGCTGAGATGGGCCAAAGTCATCTGGGATTATTATTTTCCCTAATTGTCCTCATTACAAACTATTTTTTAAAGAAATAATTAATATCAGCAGTTGTCAGTTTTGTCCTAAAGCAAGGAAGAAAAATTGCAGATTACTCAGTAACATCAAAAATGTGATTGATTAAAACCCTTGAGGCAAAGCAGTTTGCATGTGATCCAAATTGATTTCTTACCCCAATAAGAGATATTTTCACTATGAAAAATAACTTGGCTGTTTTTTTTAGATTATTTCCAGTCTTGCCTTAATTTCACAGTCAGCAGTCTCGAGGGGAAAAGGGAAAGACAGGGGGTGGAAGTGACGACAAACATAGCTCCCTGCTCAGACTTAATCTGGAAAAGTTACAGATACATGGTATGTATTGTATGTCAACCACCAGGATGGACTGACATTGAGGTGCATCAGCCTGATCCTGCTTCTCTCTCACAGGAAGAAGCTGACAGCTGATAAGGGCGGCATTGAGATCACTTCAGATCCATCGGCGAGCGGAGGAAAGGTTCAGTTCACTGTGGACCGTCTGAGGGAGTTGTTCGTCATCAGGTTCCACATTGTAAACAAGGGCAAAAACTGCATCTACTTCACCTACTACACCGCCCTGCACAGGATACGCTGTTTCACTCTGGAGGATGAGAGGAGGGTGACCAGAGCCTGTCCCCTGTTCCTCTGTCCTGGTGAGACATCTTCTCTCTTTCAACTGACAGAAAACATACTGAAGAAGGGCAAGTAATACTTACAGCTCCTCTTGTTTCTTTCTGTCTGCCTGCAGGGGAAAGCTATGAAGTCATGGTTCGGTACACACTGAATCATTTTGGGTACTTCCCTGCCACGATGTACTTTGAGTTCTGCCCAGATCTTCCCTGGTCTGCGCCTTTCTGCATCGTGAGAGAGATGGAAGCTATTGCCAGGACCCCACTGGCTGTGGAGCTGGGGCCCGTGGCTCCTTACAAACCATTTCAGGTGGTCACATACAAGCCAGTGGAAACAGTGATAGTGGAGGGAGTGCCTCCCGAAAAGTAAGTTATAAATTATAAACCAGTCTTAGTCTCACAATATAAATGAATCTAAATTCACTTTTATGACAAGTTATTTAAAAGATATTAATGCTGCTCCCAGAGTTTAATATAGCGTGTAGCAGATGAATGCAACAAACTTGCTTACTTCAAATAAAGGGATCCTCAGTAGCAGGAAAACCACTGCCACAGACCTCAGTTCAAATGTTTGATTTGGGAGTTTGTTGAAGCAATTTTCTTCACTTGTAATTGAAATTGATCAACAAACTGACCCAGAACCGTTACTTAAATTGTGTTCTATTCATGCTGATTACAATAATAATGACTTTTGTGTTTTGCAGTTCTGCTGTGCATCATCTAAGGACAGCAGTGAAATTAGGAGACTACAAGTACCCTCATTACCTAAAGGAACTGGCTAAACAAAGGATGGAGGACTCCGGGTACCTCTCTCCAAATGCCAAGCAGAAACTTCCATCAGTGAGGTGAGAAACTGGTCTAACTGATTACAGCTAACCAAGCCTTTGACAGGTTAAGTATCTTATATAATTGACCTCCTCTTAAACACAATGTCCGTGTCTGTGCTGTGCGTCCAGGAGCCTCCTCAACTGTTCCCTGAAGATTAAGAACTACTCTCATCGATTTCACCTGCTGCTGCACCTGGAGGAGATACAGATGGAGGTGGACATCAGGAAGTATGACCTCCACAATCAAACCATGACGCTGAGCCAAAGCATGAGAAAACTGCTCACTCTCAGAGTAAGGAAATCTTAATTAGAAAACATTGAAATCAGCGACAAAAACCTAACAAATGTAGCAGTCAGTAGCCATATTAGAAGAGCTGAAACAATTGAGAGAAGCACTGTGGTGTGAGAGAAGCATGGTTTAGGCTCCATTAAGTTAAATGCGGCCCATGACTAATATGTGAGGTGGTCAGGCAGAGGACAATCACTGAGATATTAGATGAGGAAATACCACAGCCTGCACTAAGTGATGTAAACAGAGGATGCTACTGGACAGAGACCTGCATAAAGATCCTAACTAACGAACTACTGAGGTTAAAGGACCTATATGTAAGTTTTGATATCGCTACATAGCTAATGTTAGCATTAACAGCTGTTTACTTAACAGTCTAGAGGAAACGTTGTGATTCAGCATCAAACTTCATTCCTTTACTCACAGAGAGCTGTCTCCAGCAGTGGAAAGCAACGTCAATGTTAACTCTTGTCTCTATCTCGTCTTTTTCTTCTTCTGAAGTTAGCACGTTAACCAGCTAGCCCCCGGTCCCTCTTGTCACTTTCTGATAGCGACTCACTGTAGCCTCCAATCTGTCCTGAAGATATAGCGCTGCTCGGACGGTGAATTATAGCACAGAAAACTTACAAATAGATCTTAAGGCCAAAGAGTGTATGACAGGTCTGGACCACTCGTGAACTTCATTCATACCTAAGTGAAAAAGTACGTGAAAATTGGTAGATACCACAAATTCTCTTAAAAGGTTTGTAAATGCCATATATGAACAAATCTTTGTATAACTGGTTTTTGCACATTGTTTTTGTTCTGCTTATATATAATAATAATAATATGTAGTTGTCCTCTGAAAGCTTGCTGATCAGCTGTAAGCTCAGTGACCTGTGTTGGAAACTTTAACACAAACCAACATTTATATTCTGCAACAGGTTCCTGGTGTTGCTGAGAATCGTCCATCTGTACTTCGAGGAGACTGTCTGAGGGTGTCCAAATCTGAGGACAAAGTCCAGCCGATCACTGTGTACACCGGATATGTTCACAGGGTGGAGCTGGATAGTGTGAAGCTGGGCTTCTCGAAGAGGTAAAAGATGGACTAAAGATTCATGTCTATTCAAAAACCCAGAAAAAATGAGTTAACCTACATGTCCCTCTCACTTTCTGTTCCTCTCTCAGGTTGTTGCAGGCATTTATCAGCAATATGAAGTTTAACGTGGAGTTTACTATCAACCGGTTCCCCTTGAAGCTGCAGCATCGGGCAGTGGACTTGGCAACAAAACATCAGCTCGAAGAGGTGCTGTTCCCATCTGGTGCAGCAGTGACTAATCTTTCCATGCCTAAACTCAGGTCTGGTGCCAACACACACAAAATACATGCATACACAGCACAAAAAACACTCATGGATGTAGTGTTATCTATAAATATACAAACCTAATCATCTTAAAGTAGTGTATCTCAAGCACTTGTATTACAGAGAAGCTTAAAGTATCTGGCATCAGCGATAAGACGATATGAACTTCAAATGTGTGAGTGTGAGCTCAGCAGCCTTCACCTCAGTTCTCCCCTGGCGCTCATCCACCATATCTTGCTCACAGGAGGGGGAATACTGTTCTTTGGTTAAACTGAACTCAAGTGGATGTGGTAAAATATAATGTTTTCTGGAACAGGCAACGTTCACTGTTATTATCTGCTCAGACTTGATAGTCAGAAGCTTTTGTCCCCTTATCTGTTAATAAGCTACAGAGACACATTAAAACACTCAAAATGTTTTACTCTGCTCAGCTGATCTGTTTCACTTATATTCAACACCCCTTTTTAACTTTTAAATATTTCACCAGTGTGCAAGGTGTTAAGGTGTCCACTGTCACGTTACTCACAGGATGTTTAACCGTCAGCTGGAAAACAACCCAGAGCAACACGCTGCGGTCCAGCGCATTGTCGCCGGGTCATCTAAACCAGCTCCCCATCTTGTGTTTGGGCCTCCTGGAACTGGAAAGACGATCACACTGGTTGAAGCTATGAAACAGGTATTAAACACAATATCTGTACGTCCTACAAAACATTGAATTCACCTCCCTCAAGGCCCTAGAATGTATTAAAAAGTCTTAAATTTACAGACACATTATAATGTTTTCCTTGCCTGATGTGTCAAGCAAAAATCTGGTTTTAGTTTCTTCGCTCTGATGATTTTCTACTTTTTACTTGCATCATAGTAAATTGAATATATAAGGTTTCTCAGACAGAACAAGACATTTGGTGACATCACATTTGTGTTATTATGATGGCAATTTTTTTTTACTGTTTTCCAATGTTTTTTTTTTTTTTTTTTTTTTTAGCCCAAGGGATTTTCCAAGAAAATTAATCAACTGATCAATCGATGATAAAAAAATAATCGCTAGGGTGAACACACTATTATCAGATTTTAACAGCATAGCAATCACCATCAGAAATCTGCCATCAGGTGTTGTGTTGTTGTTTGCTTTGGTTACCGCGGAGACACCACTGTGAGTCATATCTGATCAAACCCCACCCGGAGGAGGCAGATTTACTTAGTCATGCATATTTAATGTTAAAGAGAAATACTTACTGTATGATACAGGGTGCTTTAAATTAATGAACTGATCACTGACATTTATTATTTGTGGGATAAGCAAGGGGGAGCTCTTCAACAATAAAAGGGAGGATGATATGTAGCCTGATAAAATGTTTAAACATCCATATGATGGAAGTAAATAATCAGCCGTATTGAGCCTTTAAGATGAACTCATAGTGTTTACAATAGACTGGTCATTCCAGTTTGGTTCATAATAGGCCTTATCAATTTGCATAAATGTTCTAATGTATTTTTAATATGCACGATTATATGATTGTTTCCAATAAATTGTTACCTTAAAACAACACAACTGTTCATATGTCAATAAGTATGAGTAATGAATTTCCCTTTTCCTCGTGCTGTCAGGTCAGCAGGGCAGATCCATCAGCCCACATCCTCGCCTGTGCCCCTTCAAACAGTGCGTGTGACTTGCTCTGCGAGAGACTGATGGTACACACGGATCCTCACCAGGTTTACCGCGTGTACGCCAGCAGCCGAGACCCCAACAGCGTCCCGAAGAACCTGCTGGTGAGCATCAGCTGCCTTTCTTTTAATATGCACAAGATAATCTGTTTACTGGCCAAGAAGCAACTGAGGTCTCATTGTTGGTAAACTGTCTAAAAGCACATTTGAGCCTTTCATGTCCTGTGATTCAGTGAATCTGTGGCCTAGAATTAAATGTATCTTATCAACAAAATCTTTATTCGTATATATACAGTGGTGGCCAAAATTAACACTTGGCATATTTAAGAGGTTCAGTTGTTTTTGTTGAATTGGCCATTAAAATACCCATAAAACGAATAAAATATCTACAAACTCATCATCATGCTCTATAAACCATAGAATAGAGCCATCATAAGGAGATTTAGGTCATTTTCCTTACAAAAAACAAGCTAGGCCTTTATCACTATCAATGTCACACAATCATGTTCCTTCACAGAAGAAGCCTAATTACTTGTGTAATCATTGTCAGGTGCGATCGTGGTTAAATTGATGGTGATACAAGAGTCTGAGGACACAGCTGTGTGATTCTTTTGAATGTACAAGGCCCCTCCTGCTCATTAAGTGATTGGTAACATCAGGGTTTTGTCACTGAGGCCACACCACCAATTGGTATAGATTCAAAGCCTCGAGAAGTAGTCTTGAAGCACATGTTGCTCTTTGAACATGAGGTGAACATGAGCAACAGGTTCGAATAAAGGCCCTTTTTGATGCTGGATGGAGTTACCGCCGCACAGCCAAGGACTTGAGATGCAGTCCAAGCACTGTAAAGTACACTTTAGACCACCAATCACACCAGAACCGACAGGGGAGAGGTAGAAAAAATAAACTTTCAGACAGACAAGTGAAGCATCTCAAAATTCTCAGTCTTAAGGACCGAAGAAGGACCGAAGAAAGACCTCATGAGAACGAGATCAACACCACAATGACTAATGGTGCAACAGTGTCTTCAAGAACTGTGCGTCGGAAACTGGGAGAATAAAGACTTGTTAGCAGAATAGCAGCAAAGAAACCATTACTGAAAGAGAAAAATAGAGTGAAACGCCTGAAATTTACAAAAGAACACAAGAAATGGTCAAAGGAAGATTGGTGTAAAGTCGAGCAAATTTGGAGCGAGTTGGAAAATAAACTGGACATTGTGTGTGTGTGTGTGTGTATACGTGTGTCTATGGAGGAAAAAAAACAAAATTGAAAGCAAAGATATTTACATGTCATAGTAACTCAAGCAAGTACTCTTGCATCTTAAGCAGGTTCCGCATAATCACAGTGATGATCATCAGTGAGTTCACCAGCCTGAACTGAATGACTCACTGATTACATCTGTTTTTACAAACACGAAGTCGACCTTGAATGTAGATTAAGTTTGTTTTTTCTTATTGTACATGTCATATCTTCTGGCTCCTGCAGAAATATTGTAACTGGGATGAGACACAAGATTGCTTTGTATATCCAGAGAAAGAAATTCTGATGAAATACGCAATCATAGTGACAACTATGATCACAGCTGGAAGGTAAGAGCCGGTCGCTTAAAATTATCCTTATAATTAAAAGACGCTTTGGTGTCATTCTTTGCATCATGAGACATCCTCTCTGTCTTTCACGTTACTATTGTAAAATTTCTGCTGTGTGTTTCTGTTTTCAGACTTGTGTCTGGAGGAATCCCAGTTGGTCATTTTACTCATGTGTTTGTGGATGAAGGAGGCCAGGCAGTGGAGCCAGAGTGCGTCATTGCTATTGCAGGTAAACTCTCGGTACACTACAATAAGTCTTTTGTTTTCAGTGAAATCCTGTACCTGCAAAATCTTAGAGCAAGTTAAAAACCGAGGCATATTTTAAAGGTGCATAACAAACTAATTTATCTATCAAGCAGGATTTCGCAGATCATATCTTGATTTTTAATTAAATGAAGGACGACCTATCTTTACATCACAATCTTCATGGTGCACTAAAATTAAAAAAAATAAAGTGAAAGATCAAGATTTCACACTTAAAATGATGAAATTATGTCTCAGACTTTGGCAGATTTCATCTGTATATTAAACACCACAATAAAAAAATAAAAAATTCTGCAGGTCAAAAGGACAGGGACAAAACTAGGAATGTGAGGAATGTGGTGGACAAGAATTTGGGATTGTAAATTTTGTCCATTTTCACAGCTTAGCAAACATTACTGCGGAAATCCTGCGTGGGAGTGGGAGCTGTGATTTTAAACAAAAAGTTCGAAAAAAGTGCAGGAAATACAGAGCAAGACACACCCATCTCTCCTTAATGGAGCTCTTATGATTAAAGGTCGAAATTTCAACAAACACGGTTAATGGAACTGATTTATCTTGTTAATCACTTGGCGACCTTTTCACTTTGTGGCACAGGTCTGCTCAACCCAGAGCAGGGTCAGTTCGTGCTGGCAGGAGATCCCAAGCAGCTGGGACCGATCATTCGATCTCCTTTCGCGTTGCAGCACGGACTCGGTGAGACATTTCTCTGTCTTGATGTATTCCATCGCCCTCTGTTACGGCAGTTAATGTGATGTTTGCTTGTTTGTTTGTTTGTTTATTTGTTTGTTTGTTTGAATGATCTCCAGGGCTTTCTCTGCTGGAGAGGCTGATGACACGAAACAATTTGTATCAGAAAAGTACAGAGTCCGGACACTTTGACACTCGCTTTGTCACCAAACTGCTGCGAAACTACAGGTGCGTCTGTCACTCTTCACCTCCGTTGTGCTTTGTCAGAGTTGCTTGTTGATAATCAGGCAGTTTTGATTAAAACTCTTCAGCCTTTTGTTTTCTCCTTCTTACTCAGGTCTCATCCTGCCATTCTGAAAATCCCCAACCAGCTCTTCTATGAGAACGAACTGCAGGTGTTTGCTGACCAGTTTGACCGTGAGGCGTTCTGCAACTGGGAATACCTCCCCAAAAAGGTTTGTTTTTTTAATTTTTCAAAAATTATCTCAAGACCTAAATCATCCTGATTCACACAGCAAAGATTTCTGAAGAGTGCATCTTACAGCAGCTCCACATAAAATGTCTGTGGCTTACATATTTATGACCAACTTTAGTGGTGCATCCTTTTAAGGGGATGCTATAAGAAGCTGTGGCTCCGGAGGTAAAGTGGGTCGGGGTCATCCACTAATCAGAGGGTCGTTTGATCCCTGACTCCTCCAGTCCGCATGGTGAAGTGTCCTCGGGCAAGATACTGAATCCCATGTATCCCATGTGATTCCCATGTGTGTGAGTGGGATGAATGTGGCATGAGTGGTTGATAAGAATAGAAAAGTCTATTTACCATTTATTGAGTTTCACTGTAGGACATGTAGGATCCAGGGTTTCTGGAGTTTGACTCATACCAGGATATATCTGCCTCTGCTGCACCAATGCTTGACCATATTTCTCGTTATTCCCTCTCTCCAAAGTCCCCCAACTTTATGGAAGTGCAATACTAAATCGCATGAGTGTCCCTGTAATTATGATTAGTGTCATAAAGCATCAGCACTCATTATCTAAATGAACTGAAGACAGTAACCAGCTTCAGAGTTGCACAGGGAACAAGATAAATATTATTAGGACAAATTAGATCTCATTAGGGAAAAGAAATCTAATTTGGGAATGAAAAAAAAGGGCAAAAATTAAATTGCATGAAAAAATCTAAACTCATAAGTTCTGGGCGGTTTAAAGAGGAATGCTTCTTTTAGGATGACAATCGAGCATGAGACAAAAGCCAAAAGTGAGCAACAACAAAAACTAAACAGGATGTGGCGTAAACAAAATACACAGGTCATTAAAGAGCATGTAAACCGCAGGGATAACATGATTAACTGACAACTGCTCACTCCCACATCACTACAGGGTTTCCCAGTGATCTTCCACGGGGTGATTGGGAAAGACGAGAGAGAGGCCAACAGTCCGTCTTTCTTCAACGTGTCTGAGATTGAAGTTCTGGTCGACTACCTCACCAAGCTGATGGAAACCCAAGGAAAGAAAGGCCTCCCCAAACTCTCTGCGAAAGACATCGGAATAATCGCCCCCTACAGGAAACAAGTGAGCCTGCAGGGCGTTGCGTTTACGCATTTTAGAGATGAGGAGCGAAGTTTTAACTTGTCACTGGTAACATGATCACTTTTCTAACAGGTTGAGAAAATCCAAAAAGCCCTGAAGTCCGTCTCAGCGCTGAGTCAATGGAGTGATCTGAAAGAGCTCAAGGTTAGTAATACTGCTGTAAATAATTATAATAATTATATAATTTTTAAAAATTGAGAAAAAAGTCTCTCTCCTAAACTGGCTGCACAACATTTCTCTTGACTCCATCAGGTGGGGTCTGTGGAGGAGTTTCAGGGACAAGAGAGGAAGATCATTATGATTTCCACTGTCCGCAGCAGCGTCAACTACGTGAGGATGGACAAAGACTTCAACATTGGATTCTTGTCAAATGAAAAGGTCTGTCGCAGCCCTATTGAAACCACCAGAATCTTTTAATATGTTTGTCGTCAGAGCAGCTTATTAATTTCTCTATTTCTATGTATGTATCTACTCTGCAGAGGTTCAATGTGGCCGTGACAAGAGCCAGGTCTCTGCTGATCGTTGTGGGAAACCCGGTGATCCTCGACAAGGACCCCACCTGGGCGAAGTAAGTCAAAGCTGGCCGCGTAAAGAATCCTTTTCATGTCAGCATTAGGAGACATAAAGAGGATTCTTTCAGCTGCAGACACTGAGTTAAGAGCCTTGTGTTCGCATGTGATGTGATTTTTCAAACTGAAAGTGTATTCTTGACCTTGGAAACAGCACTCGACAGAACAGTTTGTTAAGTGCTTCTTATTGTGTCGCACAGTTTCGCTCAGCGCAAGTTTTTTTTAATTTTTTTTTCCAGTTGTTATTTAATTTGTTGTTTGTTTGTTTACTTAATTTGTGGTTTTTCATTTGCAGGTTCATCAGCTACTGTGTGGAAAGTAAGGGTTACACAGGATTTGACTTAAAAGACGCAGAAGAGGAAGACGATTTTGTGTCGAGACTGGCAACCCTGAAAATCAGCCTGGACTCTGAAAGTTAGTGCATCTATACACTTCATGAAACTGACACAAATTGCCTCAAGTGATGTCCTGTGCTTGCCTGGATCATAACTAGCTACAGCTGAGATAGTAACACGTTAGCAATTGCATGTGAACAAAACATTTATTGAGGCTAATATCACTTGCACAAAGCAGCCATGAAATTTCCTGCTTGTGGGAAACTGAACTTTTGTGACTTTCTGTATTTGTCTCAGGTCCTGTAGCAGAGGAGAGTCCCCTCCAGCAACATGTGGACCCAGAATGGAAAAATGAGCACTAAAATCCCCTTAAACAACCAACACAAAACTATTTGCAGTGAAATCACTCGAAAGACTATTAGATTTAAGTACATGAAGTATTTCATTTTTCCTCTCTTTGAGCTCTTATTTAAGATTATCCTCTTTGTGAACTATTCTAAGAGCAATTTGCATATTTTTGGTGCGGTAAACACTGCTCTGTTTTTGATGACATTGCCAAAGTGAACCAGTGAATCTTTGGTTGACTTGACTTTTCACTTTCTCTCTTCAGTCGCTTTAAATAAAGCTGCAGCTTACAGCAGGTTCGATTAGCGTGAACATCGCTGCGCACGAGCAAATCATTTTCTGCATTTAGAAAAATTAAGAGCCGAACATTAAATCTCAGGAATTTGTTTGTTTGTCTTACTGCTGTTTTGCACTGAACAAGTGAGTCTCTTTTTATCAATTTTTTTTCCTTTCTGATAGCAGTGGCGGACTGAATAAATAAACTGTTTCATTTAAGAACCACATTGTACTGCACACTGTCGTGACTAACCCTCCCATTGATGAATCATCACCTTCTAGTGGCTGGAAACCACATCTGATGTCTGTAGTTTTCTACAAGAATCGACCAGGGATGGCGAGTCGGTCTTGTCTCAAAAATAGTTTATTAATAACAATGTTCATGTTCACTTCAGATCAAACATTCACTACAACACTTTTCTGTTTACAAAGCATTATTACAATGAGCTTTTATAGAAATCTGGATCCTTTATAATTTCAAATACTTCCAGAGAAAGAAAAAGTTACACAACACTGAGCAGAAGCTGTTCCCGAAGACGTGTGTTGCGTGTGCATGTGTGTGTGTGTGTGTGTTTGTGTCTGTATGTGTGTGCGTGTATGTGTAAGACCCATGGTTATCTCATGCATGCATCAACATCATAAGGACAACTTTTGATATAGCGCAATATTATCTGCATACACATTAACAGCTGTATAGTACATGCTCTTTGTGATATGTTCAACACTAGAACCTCTGCCGCTCTAGGGGAATGCTTTCATCATTATGTTGCGCTTCCAGCTGTGAAAGTTATTCGATTATCTGTGCCGACCTCTAATTCCCAAGAATTTGAACATCATGCCACAACTGTGAAGCGCATAACTCAAGGCTTTTGTTTTCATTGCTAGAAATATTTAGTCGTAAAGGATGTGAATCTGTTTAATCTTAACTTATTAGTGTGTGTGTGTGTGTGTGTGTGCTATTTGTTGTCCACAATAATGCATAAGGTCCAGAGTTAAAACATAGCGTCCGCCCTACAAAGATTTGAGGTAACAACATTAATATGGTGCTTGTGTGTGATTGTAATCAATGCCCCCCTCTCTTCTTCCTCTTCAAAAATAAAAAACAAAAAAAATATTCACATCTACACCTCAGCTGAGCCGTGGAAAATACACCTAACTCTATAAGTTTTAGCTCTTCCACTGGATCACTCAGTTAAAGCATATGTGCTTGGCCAATAGAGGGTAATAAAGATGCATTACATTATAATAGATAAAGACCTTGCCAGCCAGTAGGTTTGGTTCCCATCCTGGCATTGTACAGAGGTTTCATGCAACATCAAAGATATTGTTTAGCCACACACATATCAACATCCGCCCTCCTCCTCACTGACAGCAACATGCAACCAAGGGAATGTGCAGTACATGAAAGAGCAACAGAGGCGGAGAAAAGGAATGCAGTGAAGAGTCTGTGCCTGAGGACAGTCGCTGGGGCCTTTTAAAGCGTTCTATATCAAGCCGTTGTATTTTCAGTTCACGTTCACAATCGAATGTTCTGAGAGGAGACGGGAGCAAAAGCTGCAACAAGTGTAGTTCAGTGTAAACCCCTTAACGATCTTCTGCTCCTTTGACTTGCGACATAAAATATCAAATGCTTCATTTGCCAGGAAACGGAGGTCTGATCAAAACACTGATCAAAATCAAGACAGACCATTGAGCCCGATTTCCATCCAGCCGCAGTTGATTTCTGAAAACTAACAGCAAAAGCCAACTCTGAAACATCAAACAGCATCTCTCTGGCTGCAGACAGATGTTTTCCCAGTGATTCTGGTGAGATATGTAATGTTACAAGTTTTGTAATTTTCCCATGATTCCCTCTCAATGTAAAACTGCATGATGTAAATTGGCGCAATCAAGCTCATCTGCCGAGATAATAAAGATGACACTGCATTTAAAGATATTAATACATAACATTTATGTTGTGAGGGAATACACTTCAGCAAACTAATTACATTTTTTTGCTGTTTTTCAAGCCATCCAAACATCTGAGCTTTGTGACACATTTCAGAAAGGTCACTCTTGGACCTCGTCAGTCAGTATCAGGTTGGCATAGTGCAGCTGGTCTATCTGGTCTGGGAGAGAACAACCAAAGGCACACCAGACCAGAGAAGGCACCGGGGGGGGGGGGGGGGGGGGGGGGGGGGGGACAAACTCCTCACACACAACTCAGCTCCACTAAAACATGTAAAGAATGTCATCCGACTGGAATCATCCACACGCAACAGGCTAACAGCTCTAACAAGACATCAGCTCCATGACTGGGCCAACCCGTCCAACACACAGATTCCTACAGTGGGCGTGACCGGCTCCTTTGCATTGTAGCAGACGGAGAGCTGAACTCGCTCACCCGCAATAAACAAACAAGGGAGGTTTCACCAGACCTTTGCCTCCATGTGATTCCTGTTTCAGCTGTGTCATTTCCCTGTTGCTCCTAACAGCTATTGTGCATAGTTGAGTCATATTGGCTTGTGTCTCAATTGGCCGGTTCTCATCCCGACATCAAGGTCCACTGCACAGATAAGCAACAAGTTATGAGGGGATGCATGCGAATAATCAGATCTGATTCTCATACAGACGTTCGGGAACTCACTACTTCGTTGACCGTCATCACATTACAGAGACAGCTATCGTCTTTATCCTCGGTGTGAGTGGACTGGAAATGGAGAATGTCGAGGGAACGCTGACAAAAAAACAAAAAAAAAATGACACAAGCAACCATTTGTTGTGCTTGATGAGTTGTCAACGGCACTGAAAGCCTTAGTTATGGCTTTGCTCGGGTTTCACAATGACATCACCGTGTAAAATGAGCTACAGTACAATGGAGAGGCCCTCAGCTGAAATGTTAGCTAGCTGACAAACATGAGAAGTTGATGGTGATGTACAAACTTCCCAAAAAAAAAAAAAGAAATAAAAAAAAGGCACTAGCGCTTATGGTCAAAAGATATCAACTTTCACTTTCTATCATGACTGCTACCATGATAAACAGAACTGATACTAACGTGACAGTCTGGACAGTTTGGACAAGACCTTATTCATGAAGACTTTATACAAGCTAAGAAAGGATGTCGCTCGCCCGAGCTCGTGAAGAACAATGTTGCATACAAATATGTGCATCTATCACTGCCTCATTACATTACAAATATAAAGAAAAAACAAGTTGGAAAACATTCTATGTGTATAGACAGCTTTCGGAAAAAAAAAAGCAAAATCAACAAGGAACTTTAAACATCAATTTCTAACCACAGCTGTAATAATGACAAAGTCCATTTTCCTGTATTAGGTGTGTTTGCGTTCATTTCATCTGTCTGCCTGTTATCGTGGAATTCGAGATACAGTACGAAGATGCCATTTGGTAAAAGGTCAGTCCTTTTTCATGTGTTTTGTTTTTCTTCCTGTTGGTCAGTTGATTTTCCGGTGTTTGAATTGCTCACAGCAGTGCGCAGCCGCTTCTCTTCTTGCGCTTGCGGACCTGCAGCGCCGCTCTAGTGGCCATCTCGAACACTTCCCGCACGCCGTCCTTGGTCTTGGCAGAGCACTCCAAGTAGCCGAAAGCACTGATCCTGCCGGCCATGTCCCTGCCTTCTTCTGTCTTCACCGGCTCCTGCGTGGACATTGAGAAAATTATTAGCAGTGAGGGGAGCATTCAAAAAAAGATGAAGGATTATCGGGGATTATTAAATTAAACGGCTCTTCATTTAGTACCACATTTGGCTTTTATAATTCTTCCAAATTTAGTGATGTTTTGACCTTTTATTGTTCTGAAATTAATCAATGTAGTTATATTAAACCTTATAATTTGCAGAAAACCAAAACAGATAGCAGCGGTAAAGTAAGATGTGTCATACAAAGTGACAGTGACAGCTTTTGGCTCAAAAATAGAGAAGGACAGGAATATTCAGTTGCTAACTGTATTTCCATTGTGCAACTTGGTGGTTTGTATTTTTTTTTTTTTTTTTTTTTTTACATTTTATTGGCTAAATAGCTCCTAGAGCAAATAATCAGCAGATTAATCGATAATGAAAATAACTGTTAGTTGGAGCCTTAAACGTAATGTTCAGTTCAACTCCCCACCACAATCATTTTTGTACAGTCCCTTCTAAAACCAAGTAAGCTGAATTTGATGTACCTGTGTTTCTACACCGTCCCGAAACGACTATCAAACAGATGAAAACTTGGAATCAGAGCCTCAGGAAGACTCAATAAACCCTGACAGCAACATCATGGCTTGAACATGTCGAGCCCACAACGTCTGTGTGACCACGTACATCTGAAACGCTTGAACTGATGACTTAGTGCTCTTTGTCACAACAGTTCCTGATTTCTACAAAAAGGAAAAGCTGACAGTGGCGTCTGAAAGAGCTGGAGAGCTTTGTCAACATGTTCCTATTATGAGCTGGACCTGGAGACAGACAGAGAGTGGGCCGTAGAGGCACGACGTGCTATTCTGCGACACAGTAAACCAATATGCTGCTGTCATTGTAGTATGACTGAAAGGCCACAGCCTTTTCAGAGTGCGTAAGCAAGATAACTTTCAATGGCACAAAAACGTGGCTTTTTAAATGGAGATCGTAATGGCTTTCATTTCTATTTATGTTCTATTTCATTTTTAAGTCATTTTAGTAAATGCCTTTAAATAAAGTTTGCACTTTATTTGCCTAATATTGACATTTTGCTTCATATACAGCATCTATTGCATGTCTGTCCGTCCTGGAGGAGAGATCCCTTTCCTGACTTCGTCCTGTTTTTACCCCATCAAAAGGTTTTTAGTGTCATCTTCCAAATTGAGAGTCTAAGGGTGTTGCATGTCGCACAGATTGAAAATCCCTCCCATCTGGCATGTTGGAGAATTGTATCTTCTCTCTGTTTTTTTTTTTTCTTTATATGTTTGACCCCCAACAACTGTACACATCTAAACATAAGGCCCAGTTCAGACAGACAATAGCACTGCATGGAAAAGACAAAGGCACAGCTCCCTCATTCACTGCAATAAAACCACAGTGGGGGTTGGGAAAAAAAAAAAAAAGTAGAGTCGTCTGGCAAAAAAGCTGAACCTGGGTCAACTTCTGCCACAACATAATGCAACGTAATCCGTCAATGCACTGCATCAGCCAATGTAATATAAGCAAGCGCACATTCCTGGTAGATGTTTGTAATATGAATGGGGCAGTTCTACTGTTGTGCATGGAAGCAGTGTTTGCAAATGACTGCAGTGATTTGTGAGTTGTTGTTTTTTTTGTCTCACAAGTAACCGAAGGCAACATCTTCCACCTCCTACACAGTGCAGCTTCGGGTCTCAACACCTACCAAAGTCATATTTAAAGGTCATGAATATGAGCATTAATAATTCAGAAGGAAACTCACACATTGAGCCTCGTGATATGTCTCAACCCTGCACATTTTTTTCTCAGGCGTCTGGTCCCTGAGTATTGAAGAGGTGCCTACTTGCTCCTGATTACCCCACTCCAGAGTTCGTTGACCTCCAGATGATTTCGTACCTGCTTCATCTTGGCCAGCTCTCTCCGTGTGTGCTCATCGTTCCTCAGGTCCTTCTTGTTCCCCACCAGGATGATGGGAACATTGGGACAGAAGTGCTTCACCTCAGGCGTCCACTTCTCAGGAATATTTTCTGTCCCGGAAGAGAAGAGAAGTCAGCTGAAATGCTCAAGAGGGAGGGCGACTATAAAAAGGGGACAGGCAGTGCAGAGTCACCCCGTGGAACACTTCACATGATGGATTGCTCTGCAGACTGCTCGAGGCAAAGATGTTTTTAGCTGCACTAATCCTGCTTCCCATCAAGTCCATTAAGGCATTTAACAAACAGCATGCTTAGCTAATATGAACCGCCTTGATTCTATGGCAACAAAATATCACTTTTATACAGTTTAAGTTAGGTTTTCTACAGTCTGTCATACTGTGTATCTACCACAGGCCGTAAACTCTCTGTGCTGCTGCCATCTTAGCTAGGTTTATCAAATTTAGATGTGTAAGTAAAGGTTATACAAATGAAACATTTTAAAACAGGCTACTGTATGCCTGTGGCTCCTTACCTAAACTGTCAGGGCTGTCGATGGAGAAGCACATGAGGATGACATCTGTGTCGGGGTAGGAGAGAGGCCTCAGCCTGTCGTAGTCCTCTTGGCCTGCAGTATCCCACAGTGCCAGCTCCACCTGGGACAACGCAAAAGAAACACTTTGTAAAACATGGGAAATACACACACAAAATATATATATATATATATATATATATATATATGTATATGGCACATGAATGTGTATAATTCTTGGTTTTTACTCCTTATTCTCTCCATGATTGAATCATTCGTGTCATTTTCAACAGTTTTGTAACAGGACCCTGCCTTCAGGGCCAATATAAAAATCAGCTGTTTACCCAGAGCTAATGTAATGTTGCTCACTGTTCCAGATGAATAGACAAACACTTAACCAGTCACGACATCATTAGTGATGACATTTCTTTCCTTATCCACTGAGAGCTGTGACTAGTTGGAAGATGATGTATGAACCTTGAGGCAGTAATTTTCCCAAAGGGCAATGCTTTAAACACCAGGAAGGAAATGATGTTTAGATCAATTAACCTGGGGGGCATTTTTCTCCTCTGGCCAGACATACCTTCCATTTTGACAATTACATATGATTTGTATGTTTTACTTAAGCTGCTTTCCTTGTGTGTGGGAAACTCGGTGTACAGATATTTGCTTCTTATCACAGCTGAAGCTCTGACCTAATCAGAGCTTCATGAGTCTGTTATGTTGCCAGTTTTGTGGTAATGAACTTGGGGACTGGCCTCATCCCATCACACCACTGATTAATTCAATTAGGGAAAGTGGGAGATTAGTGAGCATCAAACCAGATACCTTCTGTCCCTGTACAGGCATTAGCAGCCAGCTTTCGCTCGACTCCGCTCTTGAGCTGACTCACTGTGTTTCAGGGGGGGAGAAAAACTTCTGCAAACTTTTGAATACTGGAACTACTGCATGACAATAGATTATGGTATGCCCACAGCGGGAACATGCATCAGTCAACTATCCCAAAAATAGAAGTTTGCAGAGGCAGAGAGGGTAGGAGGTGGCTGCACACTGTTGAGGCTGCATGAGCAACCGGAGCAGTCATGTTCCCACTGGACTTGTGTAAAGCTGCAGACTTTGGGGAGGAAAAGAAAGAGGGAAAAAAATGCTATTTTTAGAATCTGCTCAATTCACTGAAGGTGGGGGTAAGAGAAAGTCTTTTACCTTCAAGGGGGGTAAAAACTCTAATTTAGGGGCTGAGATCACCAATCTAATCCAGCTGGTTTTATAATGTTCTAATTCTTATGGGACAGCCTTCCTCTAGAGAGTCGGAGGGGGGAATAACCAAAGAAGCCGACAGTCATATCTTTGTCCCTTGGACCGATGTCCTTCTTGAAACCCCAAGTTTATATTTCCTGTCCAGAACACAACGGTTAACCCCTCCTTGCTTCCCCCCAACTTAGTGCTACCAGGACAGGAAATGAGAGACGTTTATCGGGCAGGAGAAGGGTCCTGAGGGAGGGAGGGGGATTGCCAGGAGACATCCCTGTTCCCTGTCTGAACAGGAAGCTGGGAAGTAGAGTCATTTCCTGTTTTGCCAAGTGGTGATCCTGCAGCGGTGGTCAGCTCAAGAGAACAAAACCCTTTGACATAACAAACCATCTGCAGCTCAGACCCGACCATCGCTGGCAACTCCCTGCGACTCAAATGCAAGACGTCAGGCACCCTCGGGAGTCAGACTTAAATGTAGTTGGTTTAATAACTCTGTCTCTGTCTGAAACCACTTCCTATTTGTTATACAACGCACTTTATTTACCCTCTACCATTTTATCTGTGCGTCTATATATTTGTCCAAATTCTGAGTGTGAAATTTATGCATTATATTTGAAATGATGCGTTTCAGGAATAAGAAGGTGCTCCGACACACATTACACACAATCCAGTTTTTAAGACACAGACTTCTTCATGTTTTATTAATAAAAATATGTATTATGTATAGTTGGATGATACGTATTTATAAATCAGCTTCCAGACCAACAAAGCAGGTGATTGGGTGATTGTGACAAATGCGAATATAGTTGTAATTAACAACAACCTGCATGATCCGTTTTCTGATAAACTATGGATCAGTGTTCTTGCAGTTTTTCACCTCAGGAACATCAAGCTAATGCACCACTGCCACACATGCGGAGGTAGCCTGCTTGTTGTGGATGTGTGTTCCCCTCTCTGAGACTTTCAACTTGAGTTTAATACATCCGGCAGTTGTGACGTTGGTAGTTACAAAACAAAACTGGAAATGGAACAAACTGCAAAAATGAATGGGCCACATAAGGTCAATAGTGCCCACACAAAATCCCACGCTGGAACAAGACTCTACACCTGTGAGAGATGATGATTAATAAATGTCCCACATCTCAGTTTAACACTTACTACAGTGAACTATTGAGGTTGTTACATCAAAAGAAGTGAGTCAGTGAACGAGGGAGCGACTTCGGGCAGAGCACATGTAACTGACCGAACCCTGCCCCCAAACAGTGATGATCCAATCACTATTTAGCATGGCAGGTCTGTCAAGCTGCGGACTGCTCCATGTTTCAGACGTGTGCATGGGGCTGTAGTATGAGCGATATTCTGTCAATTAAATGTTTAATGTAAAGGAAGGCTGTCTTTTTCTTTTTTAGCTTTTACAGAACCAAAAATACAACAACAAAGGTTAGCATGTCAGGCTAACTAGTTAACTACTTACATTTGTTACCTAACGTGGCTTTACATCTCACTCCAAAGAGCCTTTCATACTACATTATTTCATGGGGTTACAGGTAATATTTTAAGAAAAGCCTCTCTCACAATACTACATCCACTGTGTGAGATTAATGTTAACGTCTCTGTCCTGCTCTTTATTGGAAAATCCAAACAATCAAGTATGAAGCTAACCTCTTTCTTGTTCGAGTATCTAACCTAAGAGGCGAAACAATGTTAGAATAAAACAGTCTGATCTTGCATTATTCCTCATGATAGTTATAATAGTGGAATGACCTAGATCTACACCACAATAAAAGAAGACCGATGCTTTTGCTGTATCTTCTCCGTGTATCACCAACTGGTAAAGATGCAGATTTTTTTTTTTGCTTGTGACATGCAGCTTCAGCTTCAGCCTTTATAAATGTAGGCATCAAGGGCCCCGTTACAGGATTCCTTTTTTAAAAACAAAAACAGAAACAGAAACCTTGACAGGGGTAGCAACATTCCCTAAAGGAGGGCGGGACTTTCCTAATATTACTTTGAGTACACTGTTGGATTATAACACAAACTGAAGGACTTTCTATGTGCCTGATGTCAAATGTACAAACCTGCTTTCCATCAACCTCGATATCAGCGATGTAGTTCTCAAACACTGTCGGGACGTAGACTTCAGGAAACTGATCTTTACTGAAAACAATTAGGAGACATGTTTTTCCACAAGCTCCATCCCCGACAATCACCAGCTTCTTCCGAATGGCTGCCATCTCTGTCGGGAAACAAGAAGAACGTCTTTACAAGGATTCATCACAAACAGACATTCAAAAAGAAAAAAAAAAAAGAAAAGAAAGAAAGACTGTTGAGAGCCAGATTTATCAGCACAACCACAAGAGGAGAAAGAAACTTTTTTTTTGCTGTTGCTGGAGATTTAATCTGTCATGCGGAACAAATGGGCCGAGCAACACAGTCACACTTTTGTCATCTGTTTGTGTATCTGCACTTCAGATATTTAAATTATTTGTAGAGATCGCAAGATCACAAGACAAATCAAAAACATAACGTTGAGCAAAAACTTTCTCTGCTCCTGCTGTGCGGCTCCAAAGCAACCGCTCTGACATCTCCGACTGACAGTACTGCATCACACTACACCTGAGGGAGGGTGCTCTGTGATCCGCACGTTGTCACAGACAACTGCAGTCACAGACCTTGAATCCCTAGTGCCAAGTCTAAACTACAAAGCTACAGGACGGACGGAGGAGGAGGAGGAGGAGGAGGAGGAGGAGGAGGAGGAAGGTAGTGAAGTGAGGGAGAGGAGAAAGAGAGGAGGGGTGTTGAGACAAGCTGGGACATGAAGTAATGTACTATCAGGTTCCTGCTCCACCCTGTTTGTTTCCCTCTGCAGCTTGTGTGGAAAAGAGAGTGTCCACGGAATCAGAGCAGCTGGCGAAGTACTTAGTGGTGTCCTAAAACACTATGCTTTTGATCTCTGTTTATGATTTTTCAGTTCTCTTCAGGAACACTTTGATAGTAGCATAATATCATAATTATCTCAAAATTAGAGCTAAACCTGTCGGCCCATATGTTGTGCCAGTGTTAAAGTGAAATTTCTCACATGGGGTTTAGACAGTTGCGAGCATGTTGTAGAGGAAAAAAAAAAAACAAAGAACACGCAAGAATTTTACTGTGCAAAAAACACAGTGAACCAAGAAAGATTTCTGCAATAACCCCAGAGTGGAAGGCTAGTTTAGCTGGAGCAGGATGAGTGGGGATGAGTTAGCAGTGCTGCTGATGGATGAGCTGGAGCCCTGCTGCCTGGGAGCAGCTGTGCATATAGTCATTTGGCTCCTCACCTCATCTACTTTCTGCCAGACAGTCTTGACAGCCATCCTCTTCACGAGGGCACCCACTTATCAGGGGGAATTCATCTTTTAGAGCTGCGGGCAAAACACTGAGTCGAATCTGCCCTAATGCCCATTTTTAATCTCTGCTTGGATGCATGGCAACACCAGTCGTTTCATCGAGTAGCATCAAACCGCCAACAATCATCACGAATCAGGCCTGAAGTTATTAGTCAAACTATTAGTGATTTGGTACTGTAACAGATCAGTGGATTAGCGTCACCAGTTTCATCTAAATGGCTCATTAAAAATAATTTCTTCCACTCATGGCTGAGGGATATGTGCAAAATTATTATCTCAATCGTCATCTTAACTAATCACTGAAATGATAGGCTTGATCAGTATGCTGTTTCCACTGTTTGCATGAACAGGATTGAGATGCAAAGTGAGCAAAGAAACACTGGAATGAGTGAAAAGAAAAAAAATGTACACAAGAGAGGAAATTATTACCCAGCTGTGTTTCCATGGGTATTAAGACTTGGCATAACCAGTAGCCATATTGGAAATTTTGGGTGCGTTTGCTTGTTTTATTAGCATCTTGGTTACACTCTCCTTCTTGCAGAAATTGTGATCACGATTTAATTATATGTTCTGCGTTTTGCCCAAAATCCCACTCCTTCTGGTGCAATGTACTGTGTTACAGCTGCAAGAAGGCTTTGCCAAGAGGTGCCAAAGGCCTGACTTTGAATTAGGACACTGCAGCAAATAGTGGTAGTGTGCTCACTTCTTTTTTTCCTACATATTCAAAAATGTAAGGAAAGACAAGTGGGTAAATGGAGTGAGTATTCTGTAAATGACGATCAAAAATTATCATACACTTCAGCTGCAAATGCTTTTACTCATGAGATTTTATTAGACAAAAAAACGGAATATGTGAGAACAAAGACCGCTTCCTCCGACCTTCTTCAGATGGGTTTGACACTGGGATGAATACTGACTCCACAGAAACTGCACAGTATCTTGTGCTTTGCAGAGAACTGGACCAGAGATAGCTTGAACTAGATGATGGGTTCAAAGCCAAACAAGTGGGAGACAGCAGCGCCGCGGCCTCGGAGGCTCACCCTGTGAAACAAAACAATCCACTTCCTGTTCTGTGAAGCTTGGGAGGAGCTTTTGGCTGCCGTTCTGTTTGGACAGGCCTCAGCAGAGCCGGGACACAGAGAGGGCTGCCAGAGGCAACGCAACACATGCACGCATGCTTACTCACACAATACCCACACATGCACACAGCCCCTCTCTTTGCACACCACAATCATAGCTTGTCCTTGGTGGCAGTGATATTGGGAGCCGATGAAGGAACATCTTGACACATTGGCAAAGGGAAATTATGCGTGAAAATGTCCCATATAGTCATGAACTGTGCCGAATACTCCGGCTACCCATGACTGATACCCTCAATTTAGGCACTAATGGAAACTAATGGCAGCAACATACTGAGGAGAAAGTTTAGGTGGTTGCCAGCAGCAAACGATTTCACGATCAAATCTATTCATCTTCAACCACCATTCATCCTCTCCACATTCAGATCAAAGCCTGAGCTCACGCTGATTCAATATAACATGTGAATGGGAACCACCTACATGCATCAGCCAGTATCAGCTGGCCCACCTTTGACCCTGCACACTATTGAACGAAAGCAAAGGTGTCACTGAGAGATTAAGCGAACTCTCGGAAACCGCGACAAAAGCAGAAACAGCTCGACATCATTCTGTCGGTTCCACACAAACATCAATCGGCTCAGGGTGCCGACGTTTTCATTTACCTATCACTGTGATTCTACACAACACAACTGAGATGTTGCCACTGCTGCAGGGAGATATGGTACAACATATTCATAAAGCCTTCAGTCGTGCTGAGGTTGATGGAAGAGCGACTGTAACTGCGCGACGGGAACACTGTGTTACACACAGGTTGACACATCAAAGAGACGTACTGTAAGCAAAGTTAACAAAATAACACTGAATAACACTGAACTGACTGAACTGTCGTTGACCGGTCTTTTAGCCGAGGTCGTATTTATTTTCATAAAAGCTAAGTTTGAACAGAAGCCAGAGAACAAATATATATATATATATATTACAGTGTAATATAATAATATTACAGTGATAGGAGCTTATTTCTATTGGTGATCTATTAGTATTTCTGTCCTCACATTCTTTAAGCAGTGTTTTCATTCATCAGAATTGTTAAAGGTGTTAAAGTTTATCTCGCTGCTCCTACATTCATCTGAAGGGGGACAGTTGTAGTGAATGTAATGCTGTTACAGCAAAAAAATTTCAACCAGGCTCAACTTTTGTTGCAATATGGTCAGTTAATACATATTAATATATACACATATAGTATATTATGATGATTTGTTATCATCACAAATTTAATACTTTAGGATTTTAAACTTTTGGTCGATAAAATAAGTGAATTTAAGATGTCAAACTTGAAAGCTGTAACATTTTTCACTATTTTTGGGTGCTTTAGTAACTAAACCCAATCGTAAAAGTAATTCAGATTAATTCATAATGAAAAAAGTAGTGAGTTCCGACCAAAAGTTAATTAGTAGAAGGAAAGTATGGACGCCTCCGCAGCAAGTGTTCCCGGACAAAGTGTAAAGTGAACACTCTTAGACACATATGAACTTGATCCAAGAACAACATTGGGGCCATTAAAATGCATAGTAAAGCAAAGCACCAATTCCTCCTACAACTATTTGAGCAATGCCCCTGGTTAATGAACACACGACCTCTCTCTTTCTCTAAGGAGGTTTCCTGAGGCTTAGGGGCCAACAGCAGTTATGCAACAAGCTGAGCAGGGTTAGCTCAGAGCAGAGGGTGACCCGGGCCGGTGAGGTGGCGCTGCCTTTCAATCCTTATATGAGTTTATTATCAACACATATGCTGAAAATACATCAATCTGCCAACCAATAACAGGCCTGTTGTTTCTGACATAATGATAATAATGACTTTTTTTTTTCTTGCTCTGAGGTTCTGCAAACTAGCAAACATAAAACAGGAAGTGATTCCGAGAAGGATTTCTTTGCTCGTCCAACAGGCTTCACAGGGCTGCACCTATTTCTTTGATATATTACAATGGACTCAGATAGAGGTACAGAGCAGCTGGTGTCAATATTGAAAAGTAATTCCCTAGTTTGTTTGTTTGTTTCAAGGAGCTCAGTTGAACTCTGTAGATAAAGGCTTCCTAACTAACAGAGTAATAAAAGCAAGGATGGATTTTGAATTCTGAATCTGCATGGAACAACATAAAACTTACTTTTCTAAGAGAATAAAAAATGACTTTTAATATCCTTCAGTGACATGAATTTTATAGAAAATGCTCTCCGGCATCTTCAGCAACACAACCACAACTCATTTCTAAGAGGGAATTAGTGCTTTTTTCCCTATTCTTTTCCTCAAGACACACAAGCTAACAGGAAGAAAGAAGCCCTTAGCTCTGAAACCATGCAAGAATTTGCCTCACCTCTGCAAATCTGCCTGAGAAATGGGCCAAAGTTCATAAACTGGCAGAGGCTGTGGCTGAGAAAGAGCAGACAGCCTGCAACACCAGCTGTCTGCACCACCTTAACCCGAATGTAAAAACATCTTATCTGACTAAATCTGACAGGAGGCGACGGACAACAGATCACATGCAGAATCAAGACAGTCGGTGACTGCCCAAAGAAAAAATCCAACGCTGTTTCACATCAAGCATTTATATAATTTAGGCATTCCTGAGTATACTGTAGTAAGCTGTGGACTCAAGTGCATAAAAGTGAAATGTGAGTGCTGAGCTCTCTTACACAACAGCAGGAATACACACAGCAGATCAGGTCAGCTTCTCACATTCTTTGGGCGTATATAACAAACACACCAGCTCCTTAGTCTCACTGAGTCATGACTTTACTGGTACACCCACTGGAAATGATCAGATGTCCTAACATTGAGGCAGCCCATGAAATAAAACCAGCTATGATCTTTCTGTTGAGGCCTCTTGAGGACAACGACCTATTTATCCATGCAAAGAAAATCCAAAGACCTTTTCAGACTCTTAACTTAATATAAAAGTAATTTAAAAGAGATTGTCTTAGCAATAGCTCAACATTTTGGGAAATACTATAATACTATATATATATTATTATAGTATAGTATATATATATTATAATAATGCTTGCTTTTTTAGATGAGAAGATAGATACCACTCTCATGCCTGTATGGTAAATGTAAAACCAGTTAGCCAGTTAGCTTAGCTTAGCATTTAGAAGAGTCTGCTGACTTCCTGGCAACCTCACAATAACAAGACTCCAGGAAGTCACCGCTCCCTGACCAGAAGGTAGTCTGACACATAACTCCGCATGAAACCGCAACTTGTCATCTTTACTCTTCTGTTTTTGTCTGGAATAAACAACTTAGCCGTTTCCCATTGTGTCCAATCTTCATGCTAAGCTAACCGTCACTGAGTGTGGTACTGATCTTCTCATTTACCTCTTGGCAGGAAAAGCGAATAAGATCAAACGAGTTCTGTAAATTCATGTGGTTATGGGATCCTCAACACTTCGGCTGGGCCTATCGGAAGAGTGCCACAACTACAGATTGACTAATCACCATATCGGCTGAATGACCTGCATCCTGGTCACCTCCACGTCTTCCGTCGAACAGCCATGAACTTCTAAATAAGATAAGACACCCACAGGTTCCCCTTGCTCTTAAAGCTTGTTGAGAGGGAGCAGGGAAAGACGAGAGACTTGAGTTGCGTGATGACCGAACTCTTAGGCAGAGGCAGAGGATACGGCACATGGCTTTGAGAGAACTGACACCTCATGGCTCACTTTTTTAAAATAATTCAGGTCATGAGCAGACTGGAAGGACTGACTGGCTGGCTGAGAGGACACTTCTGTTCCCCCAGGAGAGAGCACAAGGTCTTTACACTCTGGGGCTGCAACTAATGGTTATTTTGAAAAATGATCGACCGATTAATTGAGAAATGTCAGAAAATAGTGAAAAATTACAATTATCATTTCCCACAGCACAAGGTGACGTGTTCAAAATGCTCGTCTTCTTTGACCAGCAGGACAAAACCCAAATATTCACTTTACTATCATAGCGGACTTAAATAAAAACCTGAAGAACATTTTTGTCCCCCCCCCCAAAAAAAAAAAATATGAGAACAATTCATTAATTATCAAGTTTGCTGCCAATTAATGTTCAATATTGATTATCATTTTGATAATTTTCCAAATAAAAATGCCAAACATTCAGAGGGTTCATCTGATCAAATTTGCTGCTGTTTTTAGTTTTCTATCATTATTTTGAATATCTTTGAATTTTACAGTCGGACAACCCAAGTTATTTGAAGATTTCCCATTTCCTGTTGTTTATAAACTGAAAAAATAATCTACAGATTAATCAATAATGAAATGAGTTGCAAACCTACAATATACAGCCACAACACAGAGCAGAGCAGACACAAAGGCACAGATGCACACAATGATGAAATGTATTTCTAGCATATTCTGAGCATATGAAATTACATTTGTAAATAGTTTTCATGGCTAAAACTATAATCGTCGTTGATTAATCTAATTAATAAAAATAAATAAATATCAGAAAATAATTAAGAATATCCATCACAGTTTCTCAAATCCTCATATTTCTTGTTTTGTCCAACCAACATACAAATCAGAGAAAAGCAGTAAATACTATTATCTGAGAATCTGCGAGCTGAGAAAATATTTGTCGTTTTTCCTTAATAAATTACTTAAACAATTACTCTATTATCGAAAGGGGTTAAAAAAAAAAAACTGTGATAGATTGCAGGTAATTGTTTCAGCACTTTCTTTTGCTGTCAACAAGTGTATCAACAAAGATATATTGCAGGGATGCCACATGAATTTTAGCTTTCCAATAAATCTGAGCATATTCAGGAGGATGATCACAATATATTATCATTTCATGTGAATCTTAAATCGTGAATGAGACCTGAAGTAGCACTCAAATTCACATCTTTCTTAAACATAATGAAGCCTAAATAACTCTCTTACGTTCTCAGATTTCATCCCCCCCACATGTTTTTTGTTGTGCTTGTAAATCATAGTCGGCAGTTCAAGCAACGCCTTTACGAGAAATGGGAGTCTTAATAACGAGGAAATTAAGTGTTCCCAGAAATAGAAATGGCTCATTAAGAGATTTGCCATGCGGAGTTGCTTATTGAGGTCGCAGCACTTGGACAGACTGTACATACCAACAGGATCTGATCTGCTGCTTTGACTTTGAAACTACCAGCAATGAAGCTATCAACAGTTGTACAGAAACACACCATGCCCACCACAAACACACTGGATACACTTCATTATCTATCCCCGCACCGTCACAGATTAAACTATTAAACCTAAGCGGGAAAAAAAGGCGAATGTTAGTACGAGGACAAGCCACCACCTTGTTCTCTCACCCAAGTAATAGAGCTATAATTAGTGTCAAATAAGAATATTCAGTCAAACTACAGCCTTTGTTTTCACCATTACCTGTCGTCAGCCAGATGAGAGGTTTTTATAAATATTAATCCCCGCTTGCTCTTTCCTCTTGATCGTGGCAAACACACACACACATACACACACACTCACTCACTCACTTCTTGCTGCAGTATTCGCTAATTTTACAGAGAGGGTGCTGGAAACCGGGGCAGGCAAGAGCAAGATCCTCCCACCGACACCAGCGACAACCCCAGCGAGGCGTGCAGGCTGCTACTTCCGTTTGGGACTTTCAAAATAAAAAAAAAGGGACGCGCATGATCTTGATGGATACGGCTGGTGTTACTTAGTATTTTTCTTACTGAGTCTGTAAAAAATCTTTCAATACGTTATGACTTCTCTACCCTGTCTGTGGTTCTCAGCCCTAAATGTCTCACAAATACATACTTTTATTTTTTTTATATACTAAATATTTTTCTAAACCAGCTGGGCATTGTTGTTTTTACAAAAATCACCCAAAGAGGAGTAAACAGTGTATTTGTCGGGAGCTATTTTCTGTGGTGGATCAATACACATTTAGTCAGGATGTGTGGGACTGACTCAAAATGATTTACGGTTCCCACGGTCATTGCAGGGAAGTAACATGTCACCCAGTGAAATTGTGTGTGTGTTATGTGTGTGTTTTTGGTGCTTTTTGGATTACAATGGAGTTCTATAGGCTTTTGGCTTTGGTGGTGTGTCACTGGCCATCAGTGTGAAAATTAATCAGCAGTTACTCACAGAGGACAGGAAACTGACCTGTTTTTTTAACACTGAGACCTGTAATGTTATTTCTGGGTAAAACCCAGAGATTAGTGATGTCACATGAAGTGGTTTCCATTAGATGTAAATGGAAAACACCTGCTGTGACATCATTGATTTATATGTGTCCAAAAGTGAAACAGGCTAAAAGTTCCTCCCAGCCACACCAGTCTCTTGCTGATTTTACTGACTCAAACGTGAATGTTATGATTGCTCTTATATCAACTGCAATTTGTTGCTTTATACACTCCAATACCGTTTCCACTCCAAAAGTGAGTCCAAAGCTTACACTCTTATTTTGAAGGCTAAGGCATGCATTTCCGGTGTTGTTATGGTTACCTCTATATAACTTGATGGAGCTGCTGCAGGCGCTGGAGTCACCCAGGTCCCTCCTCCCTTCCTCGGTCAAAGATGACATCATCTGTAGTACAAGAAGACTCGTGCAACAGGAGGGATGGGTGTGGATCTCACCAGTGAGCCTCTCTGAAAAACAAACAAACAAACAAACAAAAAAAAAACCTCCACCAGCATTTTCATATGTCAGCAGTCACTTTTTGCAGGCTGCAGCGTGGTGCTGTAGACCTGTGTGATGTGTGTCAGTATTAACACAACTGGACCTGCAACAATAAGAATGCTGCAAACAATAATGAAGAATGCACATGGCCTTTTCTCAGCTCAGATCATATATAACCCAGTATGACAAGCAACCACACACACAGACATAATCATTTATATCATCAAAACAACACAAGAAGATTAATATTGATAGGCCTATATAATTTTTATTGACTGGTGATCAGTGGTGAGGAAAAAGTACATTTCCTCAGGTATTGTACTTTATTCCTCTACTCCACTACATGTATGTTGTTCACTTTACAAATAAAGATTTTACTAACAAAACATATGAGCATCTAATAAAACATAATGCATCACCATAAACTAAAGGTCACATCGTCTCATACAGGTGTTTTCAGTTATTGTGGGTGTTTAAGGTTCCTTCTTTCAATGTGTTTTATTTAAGATAACCGTCACATGGCTGAAGATGAATATGAATTTTGCATTACTGTATGTTTTCTTGTCACTCTTTGCTGTCAAACTGTGAGTGTAAAGAAAGCCATGAAGAAAATGTGATAGAATATTTAAATCATAAAAAAGAAGATAATGATTAAAGTATATGTTGAACCACAAAACTAACAGGAGAGTGAAGGAGATCAGTCAAACAGTCTGAGATCTCCCCCACATTTTACGTCTAATTGGGCAAAACTGAAATCACGTGTGTGGCTGACCAGTACAGCTACATTAAATTACAGTTTATATGTTAATGCTTCCATAACAATAATCAACATAATACACAACGATATGATGAAAAGGTAAATCTTTTTGACAAAAGCTGAGGTCTTTTAGTACTTTACTGGTAGACTTTAATTACGTTTACATAAGTAAAATGTTGAATGGAAGACTTTATCTCGTGTATTCTTACATGATGATATCACTGTAAGTGAATTATCTCTGTTCTTCTTCCACTGATGTCAGGATTATACAAGATGTTCACATGATGAATGCAAGTGCTGGTAAATTCCTTTAACCCTGATACTCTCTGTCCTGGGAACTTGTTAAACAGTTTAAAAAACACACATAACATTGTTTCACTAGCTTGATACTTTATGACGTCATGATTTTATGAGCATTGCTGCAAAATATGATTTTAAAATTGATGAAACGTCTCACACTTCCATTATGGAAAATGATGCTTTGCTTCTGTTCGGAAGCTCAGACCCCAGCAAGATTTTTTTAATGTCCTATACATGTGTTTACAAAACTTTTTATACTGCACTAATCTCCCCAAATCCCAACTAAACCTATTTGGATTTTTAAATAGTTTAATTTTAAATAGTTTGGTAGACCTCTGTGAGTCACCATCTTTGATAACATAGTGCACATAAACAAATATGTATATAATCATTTCCTTATGAGTGAGATTGTATAACAAATAATACATGACATATTTCCTTATTTGGTGTAACAAAAGGGATTTATGGTCATTTTGTCTTAAATTCATTTTGTTCACCCACACTTCAGTACTTATCTATGTATTAAATTTCAATATGTTCAGGGAAGAAAAGCCATTTAGTATTTAAACAGTGAGAAAGTAAAGCTGATGTCAACAAGGGGTCAGGGCCTCATGGAGAAGATTACTTTGCTCTCATTAAAGGTAAAACATGTTTTGGAAACTTCTGCTCTTGTTAAATTAATCATGGCTTTTGATAACTCTGTGTATCAGTATTAACTTTCAAGCCAATAGTCAAACAGCGTAACTGTCAGCGACAGACTGTCTGAACTATTCTGACTCATTTGTTGTGACTCGTTCGTTTCTATCTGAGAAGAAATAGAGCGTAAATAAACACAGTCAAAGCAAATGGGAAAAATCTGATTTATTTCTGAACTGGTACATATCATCCCTCTACCTCACATTTTAGTAGCTCAAATTCTAGGAGACACCATCTTTCTAAACAAACAAGTATGGATAGAAACATAAAAAATAAAACTTCTGATACTGCTTACAACCAAAGTTGTCTTTAAAAATATATGGATAATCTAAATAACAACGTGACATAACAAAAATGGTACAAAAGAGGTATACGGTACATTTAAGGGCATAAAATGTTCTTTGCCACTTCTACAAGGATCAAATTTAGTGCATCTGAAAAAAAACAAACTCTGGAGTCCTTCTTGGCTCTTAATAAGGCATATGTGTGAAGTTTATCACATCTTACTATACCAACACATTTATGGAGAACAATTTACTTTCTCCTCCGAGGGTTAAACAAACAAAACGTCCTAAAATGAATTTTTTCTTTTACTGAACACATGTAAAACCCTCTGTTCTCCTCACTGTGATGACATAAAATAAAGCAAATCATCTATGAGCACATTCAATAAGAAGATATCACAAATCAACAGGCTACCAAAGAGCATGTGCAACAGTCTTCAAGTGCCTCAGGCGTCGCCATTCACTCATCATTACATCAACAGAGGAAACACGGACTCAACTGATTCTGTGTGGGTCCAGTGCTGTAAAGGTCCATCCCTCTGGTTGCTTTTTTACATCCTCCATGCTTCTTTAATGTACATACATGAATCTTTTTTTTTTGTTTTATTTTTTTATCTTTTATGCATTTATTATTATTATCATTTTTTATTTTATTTTATTTTTATTTTTTACAGATTTCCATCCTCATGCCATCCCGGCATCTCTTTGGTTTCCTCACATTCTCTACTGCAATCCCTTTTGCAATTTATGATTGTTTTTTTTGTTGTTGTTGTTTTTTTGTTTGTTTTTTTTTTTACAAAAGAGACTCACATTTAGATGATGACATGAAAATGAACAATCTGTTGAAAAGTTTGAGAAGCGGTCCAGCCTTGAACATAAACAGGGAACAAAAATACTACAAGGGTTTAATTCTCACTGGCAACTGTCACAAACAGCAGGTCTGAGACACAGATTGTGACTTCTCTTATAATGTCACTGAAAATCTTTTGTTACATGACTGAGACCGAGGGAGATGGGATCCTGGGTTCGGTTGAAGTGAAGCAACTGGGACGGAGTCTGATCTAGTGGTCGATGGAGGTGCTGCTCAGACCCGAGTCTCCCCTATGACGAAGGTTCATTTCGGTTCACTTTTGTTTTATGAATCACATGTAGGTTAACACAGTCAGCGGTACAATGAGATGTGTCGGATGAGAAAACAGGTCAGCTCAGCAATGGTGTTTTTATCTCCCGCTGCCCCGTCGGTCCAGGGTTGAGGGGAGCTTGGAGGGACGGTGGAAAAGGACCCTGAAGAGTCAGCTCTGTCATAGCGGTCGCTGCAACACCTCATCATGTCTCTGACTCACTCCCTGCCAGTGGGATGACAAATACAGTTATGTCATCACCTGAGCCCAGTTTGTCATTGGGTAGCCGCCAACCACGCTCTTTCAGCACCCCTCGAGACCTCATCAGCAGGTCCTGGGCGGCCAGTGTATACCTGTGTAACACAGAAACAGTCATTACAACACTGACGCACACTGTAATTTAAGACAAACACACATACATATTCATATTAAATAACTCATTTCCAGTGGTGGAAGAAATACTCAAATACTCAGAATCTTTAAGCAAAAGTACCGACACTAGAATATCTCTTCAGTGGAACTGCTGACAATTCAGAAACATCTCAAACTTGACACGCGGCCCCAATTAGGTGCTGCTTTGTTGTAAAGAGTCACATCATATCATGTATAATCTCAATCTGAAAAGTAATTAGTAAATAAAGCTGTAAAATAATTGAAACTGAGTAGCAAAGTACAATATTTTCTTTAGAAACACATTGGAGTAAATGTATAAAGCAGCATTAAATGGAAATACTAAAGTTCAAGAACCTCAAAACTGCACTCAACCACATGAACCTGTGGTAAATTTCCACCATTGTTGAGGGTGGAAAGTAACTAAGGGCAACACTGTACTTTAAGCACTATATACACATATATAAATGGCTTATAAGAAGCTACAATGTAGTTGTAAACAGATACAAGGGCTTTTGATTTGTTTTTAATTGATTGCACAATTGTTTAAACCAATAATAAATGACAATATAAATGATTGTACAGGTGTACCTAATAAAATGGCCACTTGATAAGTTATAGTTGCTGGAAAAACTGCACATTTCTACACATTTGAAAAATATCTGCTCATAACTACATTGTAACATGTTATAAATTAATCATTTTATGTTTATTTACAGCTTATAGATGATTAAATGCTATAACTATAAGCAGAATTTAGCAGGAGAGAAGTATTTGTCACTACCTAGTGGACAAACTGAGTACAACAGTGCACCACTGATGTTACAGTGGATTTACAAAAGTGCAGCTTTCATGTTATTTTCCTGAACAGGTTCACACAGCACATGACCGAGTGTATAGCGAGAGCTAAAGCCTAATGTAAAGGATTATGTGGCAGACTGCATACCTCATGGGATCAGAGGGGTCACAGCAGGATAAGTAGGCTGACACCGCATCTGCCACTTCCCTGTCCGTCGTTACGTCCCACAGTCCATCTGTACCCATGACCAGGACGTCGTCTGGGCCGTGTTTGTTTTCATCCACATTGTAAACTTTCACCTGTGATTGACAAACATATTCATTTCTTTTATTTAATTCATCATACCGTGATGGAAAAGATTTGCATAAAGAAGGCAGTCAACATTTTCTATTTGTGTAGAAGATTAGCAAATGTATACTGGCGTGCAAGGGACATAACCTCCATTTGCTGTAGCAAAGCTGCTCATGGTCACTCACATTTGTTTTACATTAAGCTGAGCCACTTGTTATGCATGGTTGATTTAGCCAGATAAGCTAAATTCAAGAAATAAAGGCCCTCAAATAATCTCATAATGCTGAGCTTGAACAGGAAATGTGAACTAAAATCTAACAATAGAAGAAGGAAGTATTTTCAACACCACAATACAAACATCAGAAGCACTGTGAAAGTCAAGATACAACAACACTGAGCACACCCTTTGTCAGTATCATGGAAATATTCTCAAATCCTGTCCATTTAAGACAATTTGATTTGTTTTTAGCCAAAGCCCAAGAAAAATGAGGAGAATTTATTTGAAAAACAGAATTTTTTTTTTTTGGATTCAAGTCATGAGACAATCTTGGCAATAATTTTCACTTTTCTATTCCTTACAAACTTTTGTTGTCATTGAAATTCATCTCCTGCTAAGTTTCTTGAGACTGGGAGTCATCTTTATATTCAATGTTTGGGAAACCACCTTGCATTCATAGTGCCATCTATAAATGTCATCTCCCCTACACCTTTTTGCACTCATGCCGCCCCATATCAGCAAACTCCCACCCACATGTCAGCACTAAGCACTCACTGGGGTATTCCTGGTCAGGTCCACGTCAAACCTGCTCATCCACATCTGAGCCATGCAAATTTATTTGGAGTTTTCGTCTGAAAACAGAATGTGCTGCCAACATTCATCAGGCTTCTTTTCTGTGTTTTTGGCAAAGTTTTGTGCGCAATGTTTTTCTTCTTGGATGCAGTATGTAGAGGCTGACTTCATGAAATTACCTTTGCACCGTCTGATCAGTCACTGAAACCCCAATGTCCATAGATAACACTTATGCCAAGTCTGTTTTTCAATGCAAGGTTGTGTAAATAGTGAACTGTGTGTGGCGTCAGTTGTCAAGGACAGTCACTGAACATTCTGTCATTGGTAGTATGGATCTTCCTCTAGCTCCAAACCACTGCTGCAGCTGTGTTTCAGCTTATTTCAGTGGCCTCCTGATGCTCTTCTACCTTCTCCCATCTTTGTGAACTTATTTTCAGGCAGTTCCACACAATGTGACACGACCGGACACGACCAGGCCAAAATAGAGAAGGCTGTGGTGTTAACAGTTTATTTTGTAGCTTGTTCCTGAAATTAACCTTATTTGTGATCATTTTTGCTGCAGTGATCACAGCTAAACTGACTTGTTTCTGCTTTTGAGGGCTGTATCTTCGTACATGTATTTTCAATGTAGTCTATAACTGACATGTTAGTGATATTGCACAGGGGTGATCTCTGCTTTGCTGTACACTGTGAATGTAGAAGTGTCGTCATGGAGTTTGGTCGGAAGAATTCATCAAGCCCATGTTTTTTTCATCACACCTCACATTAAAAATAAACTTCACACTCAGCAGCGGGGGTTGTGAGATTGTGTGATATGAATGCTAATCATTTCCACATCTTCTGGTTCACAGCATCTGGTTGTGTGAAAACATATTTTGGGAGAGTATACTGTATGTTTAAGAGGCATTTTAGATTATAAGATCCCTCAGGACTGCAAGATGTAAGCCTGCAAAAACACAATAGGTAACAATGGGCATCCAACAAAACCTCCCACACATCAACAGACAGACAGACATATGGAAAAACGTTTCACAGCAGCTGAAAGAAATGAGCGACCTTCATCGCAAACAACAAGGGCGCTAAAAACAACATGGACATAAAGGCTGCACAGTAAGAAATGTGTACAACACGTATGCTTTGTTGATGTCTTTTGTAAAATCTTTAAATTGTCAAAAATAAAAAGTGAAAAAAATGACACACACATAAGAAAAGCAAAACTGAAGTGGATAAATCTGTTTCTTTGTGCCACATCAGCTTGTAAAAAGCCCAGAAAAACATATTATGAGCCAGAGCTCTGAGCAATGCACAAGTTTCATTTCGAGCAGCAGGCAATAAAGCAAAGCCCGGGGCCCGACAGCTTTTTAAACGTATCCCATTGGCTCTGAGGAGGCAGCCGCGACAATGCAGAGCTGCTTCTCACTCCTCACACTCACCTCAGGGACGCATGACAGGAAGGGCTTGATGTAAATGTTGGAGTTGTACACCTTCAGGTCATGATCTCCCAGCCCACGGGTCACTCCGATTGTCGCCATGACACGAGCCTGCGGATACCAACACACATTGCGCGTTGACACAGGTTCACACGAACAGTACGGGACGTCCGCACACAGACACACAATGATGCAGGTTATTGTTCCGGGATATGCTTCAGTTATGTGAAAATCCATTTATAAAGGATTATTAGGTGAAGACCATGTTCTCTCAGACAATAATGAAAATACTGAGCAGGTGTCATTTCTACCCAGACAGACACTGCAGGATTTAACAAACAAGTTGGAGATGTAAAAATTCATGACTCCACACTATATTATATTGTTTACTTGTTATATGTTGTTATATTATCAGTAAATGAAACTTTTTAGCACTTTACCGTTCAGAAAACGTCATAACAGACTATGATCCAGCACAATATATTGAGTTTTATTATGTTTCTTACCTTTTTCCCCTCTCCGTATATCAGGGGGAATTTCAGATCATCTTCAATGATTGTCTTATAAGCCCTACAACAAAACAACAAACAGATCAGAGATCAGAGTCACTGAAACATGACTGTTTGGAATAAAGCTGACACAATTAATAAATTAATAATTTTGTCAATCAACAGGAAATTAATCAGCAACAAAAATTGACTGGTTCCAGCTCCTGAAATATGAATATTTTCTGTTTTTTTTTTACATCATTGAAAACTGAATACTTTGGGGTTTGAATAGTTGCTCCGTGATCTAAATGTACATTTCATTTACCAAATAAAAGATCATCTTTGTTTGAATATCCCCATAAATTTCTACTTAATAACCAAACTGTTCTGAATTCTCAGTGCAAGTGTCTATGAAAAGTGTTTAACTGTCAAAAACGTGATTAAAAAGGATCTCCAGGTTTACCAGCCGGTCATGGTGTGGTCTCTGTAGAGCATCTTTTTGCCCAGCTCGCTGTGCTGGATCCTACGAGGGAACTCAATGTGAGTGAACTCATTACCCAGAAGCTCTGGCCTCAGGAAGCCCTGGAGTGACACACAAAATGGAGCAGGTCGCATTAAACTAAAGACTAAAAAGCTTTACTTAAGCCTAAATATCTGTCACGACTCAGTAGTTTTTCCTAAAACAGGAGAAGCTCTAAGAGTGCATGTGCTATAGAAAGCCTGCAGTGCTGTGTGCTGTGAACTGAAAGGCACAAAACAGCTCCCCGTTTTAGCAGCAAACATCATCCACCCACTCTGTGACTCAGAACTACAACCTGCTCCTAAAACAGGCAACCGATGAACGTCAGTACATTTCAGTGTGATGCAGGATTTCCTTCCTCTTCAACAGGTTGCGTACTTATTATCCTCAACTCAACTTTACTGTCAGTAAAACCCCACTTAACTCATAACAGTTTCTCTTTCTGCTCTTCTTTTTACTGCTTGACGTGCACTCACAAGATTAAACAAATCTACTTCGGACAGATCACTGTGCAGTTAATCTGTGTGTCTGTTGGTAAAAATACAATTTGTTTGACATTTGTAACATAAAAGATAAACAATACCAGATACTGTAGCCGCTGCCTCTCGGACTCAGGTGTGAATTCATTAGTCATGGGAATAACTTCATTATTTCGTATGATTATGGCCCTGCAGAGAAAAAGAGAGGGGGGGGGGGCACAGGAGTGAAGTCAGCTCGGATGAGTAGGTTGGTCAGTAAGAGTGTTGGTGGAGGAGGGTTACATGATGCTGCAGTGTGCAAAATGAACCCCAGGGGGCACAAGAAGCTACTTAGTGGGAAAAGATTTCTCATGAGTATAAAGCTTCATATTGTGCAGTGAAGAGCTAGAGAGAATATTATACACTATTATACACTATATTGCTGTTTCACTCACCTGCTATCTCCAGCATTGGCTACATAGAGTTTCCCCATTAAATGCATGGCAGCTAAGGCACAACACCCGCCAGAGATGGCATAGGACGTTTTTTCCTTTTCAATTAGGTCATCCTGAAATAAAGCAAGAAAAATCAAAGTAAGAAGCTCATTATTTTCTCCATACATATTCATATTTAAAACAAAACAGCAGTGCTAATGGAGAGGAACAACAGAATACATTATCTAGACTGTGGGTTGTTATCAGTATCATCTAAACCAGGAAGTGAGGTTGCAACAGAGACATCCTTTCTAAGTGAGACCAAACAGATTTGGCCTGTTTGCTCTAGTTTAATCCTCAGGTTTGGATTCCCATCCACCCACAGAAATAACTAGAATGGCTCTCAGTGGAGCGCATATCTCTGCCAGGGCCAAACAATCCTACACATGTCTGTCAGATCCGGATTATAATCTGGATCTGCACCAAACTGTACAAAGACATTGACATTATATATATGTGTGGGGTTTTTTACATCAAGATCCATACATTATTTCCTAACAAATTTACAAAAATGTTGAAAAATGCCCTGTTTTTCAATGTGAGGGAAAGTGATAAAAAAAATTTCCTGAATCTGTCCCTGGTCCATACCCCTTCCCTCCACCAAGTTTGGTGCAAATCAGTCAGTACTTTTTGTGTAATACTGCTGACAAATAAACAGACACATAACTGGAAACATAAGCTCCTTCGTAGAGGTAATACAGAAGCAGCGAGTTGTATATGTTTACTATCGTCCTTTGGTATGAATCATAACTGAGCAACTAAGTTCATAACATTTGCTTGATTTCTTGGTTTTGAAGTTATAACTTGCAGTTACATTTAAGCTCGAAGGTGCAACTGTGCAAACAAGATAAAGTGTCTACAACCACACCAGCAGCTCTGAGGCTGTACGTGCCAGACAGATATGGATGTATATCTCTCGGTAATTAAAAATTTTGACCATCTGGTGGCACGAGAGGCAAAGTCAGAGGATCACTAAGATCAGTAGGAGTCATCCTCTGGGCACTACGACCCTCTGATGGCAATCCATCCAGTGGTTATCGAGATATTTAAGTCCGGATTAAAGCCAATGGACCGGTTGACCACTTGACTGACAGACTGACATTGTCCACACCACTAGCTTGGCTAAAGAGAGAGAAATAAGAAATCTTTCTCCTGTCTCCATAACAGACCAGTTATTACAGTAAGGAAAGGTTTGAAGGTCTCTCAGATTTCAGTTTCTCTCAGTATTTTCTGGGAATTGAAGTGAACATCTTCAGTGGTTCTGCTGTTTGAAGATAGAAATGAGCAATGCTTGAAATATGCAAAATACTGTTTCCTTGTTTTTCAACATGCGTTGTTAGTTATCATCTGCTCACCATCTGTTTGAAGGCAGTCTCTATGACTCCCATCACCAGACTCTCCAAACTGACAACCTTCTCCATGTGAAAGCGCACTGAGGAGTCGTTGACAGCGTCTGGGTCCTCCGGTTCCTGTGCCGCTCCTTTCTTTGTCTCTGCCTGGTACGGGCTGCCGTTCTTGGCCAAGCAGATCGGAGGTGCGCTGTTGGGATTCTCTAGCAGGTGGCAGATTTCTCCCAGACGGTCTCTGATGAGACGGTGAAGAAGTTTGGAGGCCATGATGGCGGCTCCAGAACCTGCATGTCCATCAAACACCCCCCAGAAGTGGAGAGGAATTCCTGTACCATCCTACAAAGTTAAATAGACATGCATGCAGAAATGCATTTAATAAAGGAAGCTTTGTAGTTGTATTAAAATATGAAATAACTGAACCATATTATGCCCGTGGTTAGGGGTGTGGTTTAAAAATCTCCCATGAGATTACAACTCTGAGCAGAAGGCACAGATTTGTGAGGGTTTACAGGCTCTGGGACTGCAGCTGATAACATTTTTAATGCTAAGCAATATGTTTCTTCCATTTCAGGTCTTACTGAATCACAGCTGCAGTAAATCTAGATTATAATATTATGGGGTAAGCTGGCAAGATATAAAAATCTTATCATGAACTTTTACTTTTGATTTATGATTTATAGGGTAAAAAACTATTAAAAACAATACAGAACACTAGTGTTTGAATACTACAGCACTCAGCACATGTGCACATTATCATTATCATTATTATTATTAACCTAAAATATAAATCAAACATTACATCTGTCCTGACAGGATCTACACTGCAGGAAAAATTTCCTCATCCAAGGGTTGTTGCTGCTCCACTATGATGCAGTGGGAGAGGGAGAGGTGTTGCCACCTTTGTGTTTGCAGGCATGTTTACAAGCTGAGTTGGCCTCACTGACTGACTAACAGATGAACAGGCACAAGACATCTGCTTACCCCTCTGATGCTAGACTTAAGTGGGGGAAGGGTGCAACAAGGGATGATGTAATTAATTTAAACCAAATGGCAGACAGACATGTGTGGGTGTGTGAGTGTATGTGCAGGTAGATCTAAAACAGTAAATGTATTTAGAAAGATTACAAAAGTACAATTTTGGTCTGTGCTCTATGGACCCAGTCACCGTTTTCAGGAAACAGCAGTTCTCTCTCTATCTGTCTGTGTCTATGTGCATGTGTGTTTTTATTGTGTTAAGAAAGTGAATCACATGACAATGTTACTGCACTTTGATTTAGAGAAGGAAAAAACCTAATGCTTAACCAGATCTGTGATCTTTAAACCTGGAACTACAGATTTTTTGGCCATTTTAAACTGATATGGCAAACAATTGCCTGTTTACCCATTACAACAGATACAGAGCAAGCATCACTTTGAAGTAATGTAATTGACCACCTGATGAATTTAAATCCAATATTCCCCCTCTTTTTGCTCTGTTTTTTGGTCTCTACATCTCCTAAAGGGACTATCTGGCTCCTTAGCTGTTAAATGTGCTACTGTGTTCTCCCAGGTAGTCACTAACCATATCTTTCTAACATCTGGTTAGTCTACAATAGGGTTTTTAGAGGCTTTTCACTGACAACAGCTGCCTTCTACGGTGGCCGACAAGGGCAAAAGCGCTGCAACAGCCCAGAACACTTCCGGAGCCACCGGAACGACGCTCCGCCATCCCCCCCCCCCCTCCAAGGTAAAATAAAAATATCTGAAGTTTGAAGAAACTGGTTAAAATGTATCTATATTTTTTATCGCTTGAAGATCTGCTCCCTAAAGTGGATGTCATATGGAGAGCTAATAAAAACAAATGAAATGGTTATCATATTGACATTTAAGGTGTATTGATTGATTTCCAAATGTCAATCATGCATTGATTATCAAGCAAGAAAACATTCCACCTTAAAGGTGTCCAGTAGCTGCCGGTAGCCTCTGAGCAGCTCAGTGAATTAAATCGTTACGTAGTAAAGATGAAAAGACAGAAAACGTCCTTTCATTCATCATTCACTCTTCTGGCAGTTTCTTTATCTGTGATACATTTACACAGGAACATGACAAAGTCAGTCTGTTGCACTTGGACAGCTTTGTGCTGCTGGAGACGAAAGCTGGCTTAGTTATGTTTTCATAGCCTAGCCTGTTAGCTTAGCTACGTTTTCATAGCCTAGCCTGTTAGCTTAGCTACGTTGTCATGGCTTAGCCTGTTAGCTTAGCTACGTTGTCATAGCCTAGCCTGTCAGCTTCACCTGACCTCTGCCTGCACAGCAGCTTCTGCTCTAATGGATGTTTCCAATGTGTCTGCTCGACAGTGGAGACAGTGTAGGACTGGACAGAAGCAAAGTTGTATGCAAGATGTGAAGAAGAAGCTGTGTGTACCTGTTCATACACAGTGTAACCGGTGCACTGGGGTAAGTTAACAATGCACATTACATCTCTTATTTCTTGAGAAGTGTCCCATTTGTTGGTCATGTTAAATATACAGTGTATTAATATAACTGTTTTGTGTTCATAATGTAAACATGAATGTTTTTAAAAATGCACCAGGTCAGAGGAACACTTTACAGCGTTAGTTCTCCGAGAACCTCATTTATATCCAAGAAAAATTGATGTTGTAACTGAAATATCTCTGACTGAATCAAAATTGAATTGAATCGAGTCGAATTGAATTGGGACCTTGTGAATCAGAATCGAATAGATTTGGGGAATCAGTGGCAATGCCCTGCCCTAACCAAAACAGTTAAGTTGAAGGCCGTAAATTGAAAAGAATGAGCTGAAAGGGAACTGCAGAGTTGGGTGATAACTTCTTTGTCACTACGAGTGTCCCCTTCATATACAGGCTGTAATGTGATCCACTATTAACATAAAAATACTGATTGTAGCAGCTTTAAAAAATTTGGTCATAAGTCTTTTTGGGTCCTTTTGGGAATTGAGGTCTCTCACAAAGATTCCAGCAAATACTTGGAACTTGTTTCTGATGCTCGGCTTTGTGTTGACAAGATGGGGGGATATATCGGAGATAATTGAATGATAATGTAAACAGTGGAAAATGATAAGTCCCACAAGGATTGGAGGGGAATTACAGCTAACAAGGTGAATCCATCAATACCAAATAGGATAGGAAAACACCAGTGTTGGGTATCAGATAACTACAGTGCATTCACAGACAGTGTGTGGAAGTTTCAGTGCACTGCTGCTTAGACTACATCATGCTTGTGCTGCATAACAAGAATTTTACCCTTCGGTGACGAACACACCACACTCAAACACCTTCACGACTCTAAAGGACACTGACGTTAGATTCAAAAACCAGGAACATTATCACTGATTAGCAGCCCTCAACCTGACATTTCATCCCACAGTCCTGAGTCCTGTGTTGATGGCCGAGAGTCTGCCCTTCGCTCACCCCGTTGTCCTCCAGCAGAGTGGAGTTCCGGTGTTTGCCGCTCGGCTTCTTCACAAACAGTTTCTCACAGGAGGCCTGGTCCTCGTTCAGCATGCTCTTCCCTGCATTGATCACCCTGTTGGAGAAAGAGGCGAGGAAGAAAGGTGAGCCTGGCGTCAGATGACTTATATTGTTTGCTCTCATTCTTCTAAAAACACATGAAAACAAAACAGCAACCAGAAAAGGTGGAGAGAGGGCCAAACAGTGAGGAAAAAAGTGGGGCAGGATGCAGCCATGTCCCAGAGGGAACTTGAAGGCAGAATTAAGTGTTTTTATTATGAGCTGATGCCTGTGGAGGATAATGGCTTTAGAGTAATGCACTGTTTCATACTCGAGCAGCATCATCCATCTTGTGTATGCTGCAGCAGAGTTCACTGTGGGTACCAATGAGGAACAGTAATACAGTAATGCAGCTGTAAGAAACTGGGCTTCACAAGTTTGTTAACGATAAAAGAAAAAAAAATCCAGTTACACTGTGAAATCTGTAGGTAGATTTCACAATTTAGTTTGAGCATACATAGTTTTTCCTTCAACTTGAGGCAGCCATCGGTTTTTTATTCCATATTCACTCTGAAAATCAATTAGCAGATTCTTGAAATTTGGTGGAGTTGTAATGTAATCCATCCTGGATTAAAGTGATGGATTAAATCACTGTATGGCTATATAGTGATCATTCTGCACACTAAACCTCCATTAATTGATTATTTGATCCACTGCAGCACTGGAAAAAGCTCAACACAACAATGACGTATTATCGCCTGCAAACTTTTGCTTATTAACACATCCATCAGACACAAAGCACCATTAGCATTCATTTGAGTTGTGTTTCTGGTGTTTCTTTAGCTCTGTTTTGCGCTCCACCCACCCGCCCAC
>NW_019525114.1:948762-990500 GCF_002814215.2 Seriola lalandi dorsalis
ACCCGCCCACCCCATGAGGGAAATATCTGGCTCTTCTGTAACAAAATGTTGCGCTTGTTCACTGGCTAGATGCTAACTCTGTCGTTTGGTGCGCTGGACGAGTAGCAAACAGTGAGTTTATTAAAGATTTTTTTCACTGAAAACAACCTGCTTCTTTCCACTGGAAGGGAGGTTTGTGAGAGCGGTAGGCCATATAAACCAAAACAATGAGCTGAAAGATCCTGAAAGGCTCCGTAGAGCTGTGGGAATAATTCTCTATGGGTTCACTTCCAGCAACCCCTTTTGCGTTACATGGAGTCATTTTATCTACTGTTAACATATCAAGACTAGGTCAGAACCTAGTATACTTAGCTGGACTGTGTCATATTTGTATTCTGCCCAGTGACAGCCACTTTCAGCTCTTTATCTGTTTTCTTTACTCTCTCATTCACATGTTTTTCTGTTTCTGTCATCAGTAATGTAGTATGTATGTGTATAGGTGCTTCTTTTGAAAAGTCGGTTAATCTAGTGACAAAGGTACTAAATTGGCAAAACTGCTTGTTCACACCAAATCATTTTGAAGGAGCAAAGAACAATGGGGAAACTCCAGCCAGCTGACCAATGCTGTAACCTTATCACTCAGTCATGTGGTATTTGGCTGACCAAATTTGTAACTTTGTCAGTCAGTCAGTCAGTCAGTCAGTGTTGTGGTCCAGCCAAAATTAGTGATTAGAGCTGCTTTAACTGCATGACCATGCAATAATAATCTCTTAGTATCAGATTTAATGCAGACATGATGTTCACTTTGATTGATTACACAACTAACAAACAAGTTTCAAAAATCTGCTAATTGATTTTTATACTGTACTGAAGTTAAAGGAAACTAACATCTGCCTGAAACAGTAGAAAAAAACATAAATACAAACTATATAAAAAACTATGTTTTCCAAAACTGGTTAGCAGTGTAGCAAAGACTATGCAGTTTGTAGTGAATGGGCTACAGCACACAAGCATCCGCTGGTATGGTCCTTTAAACTGCCACATGAGACGGACTTGGATGGGTTGCAGTTTGGAACTCATGCTGGCATATTACATAACATTTTCAGTTTTAATTATAGATAAATGCCACATTAGCTTGGTAATAAGGCATAATACCTATTGCACAATTCCAGTAATTCAACTATTATCATTAAGATTCCCTCTGAAACTTCTGCAGAGAAGGGATTAGTCATTTATCAGTTACTGCTAAGATCATGAGAGGAAGGGAAAAGGAATAAGAGACCAAAAATGAAAGAGAGTCTGGTAGTGCAAGGGATAGAGAACAAACTGTACAGTCAAACAAAAGAGATGAGAGAAAACCAGGGTAAAAAAAAAAAGACCTTTGACCTCTCACTCTCCAAATAGTTCAGCTGATTACAATCATTACAGAAAATTGTTGCTTTGATAACTGATATCAGACAGCACCGAATATGAGGCACAAAATGCAACTGCTGCCCAAATCTGGATTATAAAAAGCCCTTTCACTTTCTAATCAGTTGAAAGCAGTGGACAGGCACCACAGTGTCCTGCACTGCGCTCCCTGCATTAGGACTAATGACAGGGAAGAATTTAAAGTCGCCTGATTGTTGTCTACTTTCGGCCAAAGCCAGGACATTTTCAGATATCTGGATGCAGAGAAACAACCCTCCATCTATATTGGAGTATGATCACAGCAAATCCGCAATGTTCTGCCAGGCCTCTTTTTGGCTGAGTCCTGCGTATCGCTTGGTTTACTATAGCTTCGCTCTTACTTAACCGAGTCCTTGGCCCTTTTGTTGAGTTTGTGTGCTATCTGTAAAAGGCTGGCTGCTGGCAGAAAATTGCGCTGAAGCTCTGAGGTTTATATAAAAGCTGGCACCAAATACAGATTACTGTACTGTATATGCTTTTTATTTTCTGTTATTGGGTGCATCTGTTCTGTAAGCCACTGGAGGCCTACAGCATGTTTGGCTAGCTGACAAAACAGCAATTAAAATATCTAATTTAAAGTATTATCTTGTAAAGTTGCTCTTCTTGAGATTGTGTTTTTTTTAATCCGATAAATATGTTTTATAATAAAAACAAAGAGTCATACCAGTAGAATCACTCACTTGTTCTGTCCTGTTACTAAACTTTGAAAATGAGGAATTCCTGGCAACTTAAACTGAAACTAGACACTGCAAATCATTTTTGTTTTGAGGATAGACTTGTTCCAATGTGAAAGTAAGTCCTCTTTCTACATTTTTGCAGTGAATTAAACTTTCACCACTCTCACGGTAAAGAAGCAGCAATCATTGTGTGTTTTGAGAGTAGTCACATGTGCTCAATGAGCTATAATTGAACTTAATGTTGGCTGCGTGGGAGGATGTGATTCTAAACTAGGAGCTCGAGCCTTCTTAATAATGTGACTAAACCCTCAAGCATATATCTGCGTTTCGGTCATATGTTTCCACAACTTGTGACTGAAAACTACATTGGTCATGTTTGTTGAAGCAGTGTTTCTCTATTTCAGCCCTGCCACTGTACAGTATATTATGCAAGGAAAGGTCAAAAGCAGAAGTTGAGAGTTCCAGTGAATTCTCTAATTGCAGCTACAGGGACTTTTTAACGTCATACATCTGATGAAAATGTCTGTCTGTGCAAGTTTGGTGTTATTAAATATCATTCTATCAGGGGAAAGAAAGACGCATTGTCTACACAAAGCAGGATATCAGTCCACTACATGTCTCATCATATACCTGCTACTGAGGAATGGCTGTTTTAGTGAAGTGAAAGTACTTTTATGGTTCAGTCAGAAGCAGATCAGTGGTGCATCCAGTGAAAGAAAGGAAATCCCTCTGAAATAATCCTGTTAGATGTTCAGTTGTTGATAATTTTTGATTCCATATTTGAATTTTCTGAAGCATGGCTATAAACACATCCTTGTCCATGGTGCTTTTGGCATACCTGTTGGTCAATATAGAGTTTCAAATAAAAACTATGTACCTTTTTCAGCAGTCTGACCTGCTCTGGGTGTGTATCTAATCTCTCTGCTTGTAATATAAACACATCTCAGAGTGTAACAGTGGACTGTTTGAGGGGAGTCTTACAAATTAAACATGACAAAGATAAATCCGTGGTTGCTGCTGAATGAAACTAGCTCAGGTTGGAAGCTGGCAGATAAACAAACACTGCAGGCCCGGTAAATAAAGCCTTATTTAGTCTAAAAGCAAAGCCTTCATCTGCAGCATTAGGGATTGGTCTAGTCATATTCTGAATTCCTTTTCAGGGAGAGGAAGTTGCTTGTTGTGGTGCAAGGTACATGTTGCATTGAAAACTCAGAGGCGAGACCTGTCAAACACAAAGCAGCAGCAGAACAACAGAAGGTACAGCGATGACTCAAACATTGTTTGGAGCATAACCCAAGCAGTCTGATTAAAACATGCTGCAACTTGTAAACTGTCAGTTTAAGAGCTGGACACAGAACAGTGTCAATTAAAGCATGTGACCTATGAGTTTGAAGAAGGACGGGGTGATGTGAATAAAATCCTGTTAAATAATTACATCCACTGCATGGTAATAAACACTGAGTGAACAACATCTCAGGGACATTTCTATGCACTGTAGCTGTAGCATGTCCATATCTCACAATATCTTAATTAATCTGCCTTTCTGTACTTGCATCACTCCCATCTTGTTCAGTAAGTGTCTAACCCTAAGCCTGACAAACCTCATGAGATTTTATTTGATTTTAACATGTGATTTAACCCAAACAACACAATCATGTCTCCCTGTTTTTTCAACTTATATGTAAATTGGACTTTTATGGGGCGTCGTGTAGCGTAGTGGTCTAAGCAGGTGCCCCATGTGTAGAGGCTACAGTCCTCGCTGCAGTTGGCCCCGGTTCGAATCCCGCACCGGACGGCCCTTCGCTGCATGTCATTCCCCCTCTCTGCCTCCCCGTTTCCTGTCTCTCTCCACTATACTATCAAATAAAGGCATAAAAAAAGCCCAAAAAATATACTTTAAAAAAAATTGGACTTTTATTTTGTTAAAAGGTGTCTCGACATGTTAATCCTCCTCATAGAGGCTTTGAATGCTCCTCTTTCTTTACTGTTGTGCTCTCCTGACAGCTGTTTATTCCTGTATTATTAATAACATCACATGGAGGAATTACATCATATAACAATGCATTATGCATGATGTTATAGACTATATATATATATATATATATATATATATATATATATATACACGCAGCAGTAGTTATTCAGATTGAGATATACTCTTTTAGTCTTTGCTTCCTCACACTCTATCTCATGAAGAGTGTTCAGGCCTGGAAGTGTGCCTCCATATCAATGTTATTAAATACCCATTTGACAAAAGCACTCTGAGTGGCTCACCATGGGCGCACTCAGGCTGTTTAGGCTGACACAATGTTGTGCACCAGCATCAATTAGGCTCATTATCTTGAGCATCCTGAACCCGTGTGCTGCCAAAGCTACAGACTCACCGATTTCAGGTCCACAATTCAAACCCCCTTTGAAATCAGACCTCATGTATGCATGTAAAAACTCGGTCAATGTGATGCCAGCCCAAGACAACCCAACAACAATGACCATGATTCCACATTACCACATGAATGACAGACAGACACTAATTAACTGATATCAAACCGGAGAAGTTGCATAGTCTGGAAGCAATCCACCTACACTGTTTGGCTATCATTGTACCAGACAGAACCCAGCTGGATGGAGCCGATGGATGCTCCAATAGATAAACTTTGCTCTGTGGAGATTATGACTTCAGAGACATTGATTTTAAATTTTGAATTATCCATGTTTTGATCGCTTTGAAAGCCGTATCAGAGCCTCATCAGCTGAGTGAGAAAATAAAAGACCAATCACTCTCAAATAAACACTACCCTACATTCACCCACGTGTACAGCCCTTACAACCCTTTCAACGCTGCATTGTCAAGAGTGGAGTTTTCAGTGCACTGTGCTGACGGCGTTCTGTATTCTTCAGGGCACTTACATTAAATGTGATAACTGAACACAGATGGCTGTGGGCTATTTGGATTTCTGAATGAGCGCTGACAGCTGATGCATGAACGGATCAGCCGATTATGTTGTGTTGTAAACAGCACTGCTAATGCTGCGATTATAGTTTCACAGAGTGACATCAAAGTGATTTGCTGCAGAAGCCAGATAACGGCACTGATGACGGTGCACATTCCCACACAATAACCACAGCATCCTCATCTGACCTTTCCCATTCAGTCTTCTGAGACAGTCGTCGTCGTCGTCACAAATCTTATCCCTGTCCCTCTGAGACTCTGCATGAGTCAGCCTGTTTTTCTGTCTGCATACAGGCAGGCAGGGGTGGTATAGCCCACATACTGTAGGACTGAGGCTATTCAGTCCTTCCCATCTCTCCCCCCTCCTGTGGGAGAGTGGAATGTCTGAAAGTGTTTTTCCTCAGCGGGAATTGCCTGGACAGCACATTCTGGCCAACAGTGTGAATGAAATGGTGCTGCATTGTTTCTACCTGTGAGAGTACTGCAGGTGTAATAACTGGAGTATGAAAGCACCTGCAGTAAAACCAAGGACAGGAGTGGAGCTCTGCACTATTTGCTCACAAGATGTGAATGGCCTGTGCTTTGTGTAGCCACAAAACCTTTTTTTTTTTTTTTTTTTTTTTTTAATGAAAGACAAAGATGAAATCCCCTAAAGCTCTTTGCAAGTGCATCAGCAGCAGCATTGAGGTTCTTTACCAAGATGGATGTAAGAAAACACAAAGAGGTTTGTTAGGAGGTAGACATTTCCTGCTTTCATTTCCTTGCATCTTGTGTGTTACTCTTTATATTGAACTGACGAGGAGCCTGTATTGAAAGATATCAGACTATTATGACAGGGAGCGTTTTGTCTAATTACAGCTCAGACATATTGCTCAAATTCATTTACAGCAGCTCAGGGGAGGAACACTGTGTTAGAAACTACAATAGCAAAAGGCCATGTTGGCCATCATCTGTCTGCTGCAGTGCACCCGGAGCTGCTGAGGCTGCAGCAACACCGACCTGACACTCATCAGGAAACAATGACAAAATCATAATGTTGAAGTAATGTGAATGATTTTCACCAGGGAGTGCTTAGACCCACTCACTCTGCGTATCCCGTCGTCCAGGGAAGCCTGCTGCCTCTCTTTAGCGTGAGAACCGGCCGTGATGCGTGCTCGGTGGAGTACTGCAGGAGCTCCGGGGTGAGGTCCAAGAAATCCGGCCGACCGTAAGGGAAGCGCGGCGGCAGGCTGTCCGGTCCGCAGGTCTGGCCCCCACCTGAGTGATGGTTGTGGTGGTGGTGGTGTCCGTGCGGCATCATCCCTCCTACCAGAGTGGACATCGCGTTTTTAACTTTGCTGATCATCATCGGCAACGACAGTCGGTCAGAAAAAAAAAAGATCCGGATGGAAAATTAAGCGCGATGCGAGATTACATTAGAGAAAAAAAAAAAACACAACAACACTCAGCCAGTGACGAGGATCATTTCAGGAAGCGATTTTTTTTCCTCCTTGCTGGCCCCATGTGACAGCTTTCAGACACGATGTTTTCCTCATGCAAACAGAATAAAACCTTCACTGGGTGCGTATGAGCTGTAATCCGGCAGGAGGCTATATCTCATCTCAGAAGGCAGGGCTTCACAGGGATGTGCTGCCAGAACAGAATATCTCACACATCTGAAAACCTGAGACCACATATATTTACAGGCTGCTTCAGTCACGAGGATTGACAGACTTGTTTGTGAAAGCCAGTAAATTTAGGAAGACACCATGATATGTGGATTTATGACCATTCACATAGTCAACCATATAGGCTACAATAAAGAACATTCAAAATTTAATAAAACACTCTAACACTCTAAATCTAAAAGCTCTCTGTACATTTCACTTTTATAAATCTTTTGATCAGTTGTAAGGCATTCATTACAACAACCTTTAGGCTTACAAAATCAAAGGGTCCAAAGTGTCTTCCTTTTCTAATAAACCATCAAGTCTGTGGTTACAAAAGTCCTGAATAAAAAGGGTGACAATGCATTTATATAAACTCAAACACTATAGGTACAAATTTGAGGACATTTTATGTTGAATTGGCTTGATAACTTTGTATATTTATATAAAGATAATGATAAAATATTTGTTGATTCCACTAAATTGCTGTGTGATGTTTTACAGTGTATTCTCACTTTCTTGAGCATTTCACTCCGCTATATTGATTTGTCAGCTACAGTTTAAGATGTTATGAGTATGATGCAGTGCTGTGGGTGAAACAACAGTATCTAAACTAGTTCAAATGAGCTCTCTCACATAGATTTATCTGTTGGAGCATCTTTCAGCTCCATCCCGTCTGTCCTGTGCTCTTTACCCTCCTTACGCAGGTTTCTCACTTACTGAAAGCAAAAGTTAGTCAGTCATTTGTAATTAAAGTGTAAATTAAGTTGAGTTAATTACAAACAATAATCCATCAGGTCTTTAATTGCAAATCTTAACAAGACAGATGCTCTGGAGCATTTTTTCCATGAGGTCAAAGGTCAAAAGGCCCACTGGATTCTGGAGCTGAGAAAGCACTTGTTCAATAGATTTTTCACAGAGTTCATGTTACAGCTGATCTGTGAGGCATTAGTGAATTATTCATGAACTATTAATAAGACTCTTATTATAAACCTTTTTTAAAAGGGGAAAGATCTCCTGAACACCTAACAAACAATAATGTCATATCAGATTTTTGTATGACATTAGGAACTGACACATGAGTTAACAAAATTTTATCTTGTCTGAGCTTGAACAATACACTGACTAACTACTTGCTCTGCAGTTGTGTGAGCGTCTCATCCTGCCACAGGGCTTTGTTGTTTTAGAAGGAAAAATATTTCACTGTATACTCATCACCAAACCACTGTGAGTCTTTGTAGTTAATCAAGAAACAAAAGAGCTGGAGTTTGACATGTAGTAAAGAATCCTTGTTTTGGTCCAGTTTTCAAAGAATAGCAGCAGTAACGGCACATGAAGAGCAGCCTGTGTTACATAATCATTTTTATCTGAGGTCAAAGTCCATCTTTCAGCTGATAAGCTCTCAGCTGCTCAAGATTTGAGGCTGACATGTCATTCAAATGATTGTTTTTGCTCTTACAAATCACTGTCACCAGGTAAACAAAAAAAATCCATTGATCAATTCTCAGCTCCTGCTTATTTCACAACTGAAGATATCAACTAGCCTATGCATTTGTTTGTGGTACTGTTATCTTTGTTACTGTTTTACTGACCCATCTGAAAGAGACAGTATGTGAAGTTTATTCTTCTTCACTTCTTTTTCACAACTTAATACTCAGTTTTATTTAATGTATTTGTTCATTTATTTAGCTGCATTTTTGGAAGAAGAGAAAGTGAAAGCAGAGCCGGATCTCATTATAGACCAGAGTAGTCGTATGGTTGCTTGCTGTGTATTTATTTATTGATCTTATTCAGTGGTGCAACATAACTGAGTATGTTTGCTGGAGAAGGCCGTCTGTTTCCATTTTATTCTGCTATACTATTACTACATTCAGAGGTAAATATTGTACTTTTTACTCAACAACATATCTGTTCTAGAAAGTAACTAAGAACAATCACACAAATACTGACCTTAAGTGCAAATAAGAGATGCTTATAATTCTGCTCCAATACATTTCACAGTGAAAGATTGTACCTTCTCTTGACAGCAGCAATTAATTATTACGTTACAGATTAAAACATTATATGCATAGTTAGTATTGGCATAGATGAAACTACCAAGTAAAATGCTGCTTATATATTAATGCATTGGTAATAATGATACAAACATATAATATTAAATAGCATAACACTCTTAGTGGCAATTTTCCTGCATTATAAGTACTTTGACTTTCAGAACATTTACTTTGTAATACTTACACACTTTCACTTTTGAATTCAGGGGTGTGAGTATTTTCACTGTGAGGCATTGCTACTTTTACTTTACTCCACTTTTGTTACATACAAAATATATGAAATATGATGCATTGTAATGGATTAAATTATCCAGCAGACAAACTTTAGTAACAATTATTTGAAAAACTCCTCATAATACATTTTCCACCTTTGCTTTTTTAACACTATTTTGCAGTTAACATCCCCTCTAGATCCCTTTTATTATCACTTTATCACCTTATCACCATGAAACATCTCACAGACCGCAGATGGTGTGTGATGCAGTGAGGAGGTTGTATGAACTGTGTTTTCACATCAGAGAAATGGTTGTACCTGTGTATATTCTCCAGTAGGTGGAGCCAAAGTTCTATCAGATGCTGGAGCTAGGACTTGAGGAGGTATAAACAACGTTTGTTGATATCAGAAAAAGATGGAGGTGTGTGTGACTTCCATGTTATAACTGACACGTCATTGTACAGCTCAGCAGGGGGCACACATACATCTGTGCTAAAACATTTTTTGTTCGTCCCCTATTTCTGACCATTTTTTTTATTTTTGTAATAACAGCTGTTTTATTGCTAACCATCTCAACATCACATGCTGGGAAGTGATAAAAGGAAATGAAATGATTTCCTTTGCCTCAAAGGATGGATTTTTTTTTAAAAACTTTTATTTCCTCTCCCAAAGATGAAGTACTCTCAGCATCCACTCGCAGTGGATGAAGATTTAATCTCTCTCCTGATGAATGACCCACTACTTCTCTGTCAGAGGCCGCTGAGGCAGACTGCTCTGAATCCAAGAGAAGCAGAGAAATGACAGGAGAATTTGTTTCCATGACTTCTCTTTGTGAGTGTGTGTGTGTGTTCATCTGATATTTAGATCATCAGGAGAGAAAACAAGAGAAAAGAAAAATAATTTTTGGAGTTTGTATTTCATTCAGAGCAAAATTAATGTGTTGCAGTCAGATGTGCGCTGAAAAAATGTTCATTTCAACAAGGTTTTCCTCTTATCTCATTTTGTTTTGAATCCAAACTGAAGGAAAACTCACATCTATTGTGCTGTAGTGATGTGCTGGCTCACACATCAAAGAAAAGAGGAGAAAACATCAAAATCATAACCGCTATCTATTACAAATAGATATTTATATAAAATGAAATAAATAGATAGCGGTTATGAGTTTGATGTTTTATATATATATAAACTCAATTTTAAAGAAGACAAAATTAATTTGTGGTGTACCTGTAACTTACGTGAGTATTTCCATTCTATGCCACATTAAACCCCTACTTAACTACATTTCAGAGGTATTGTAGTTCTTGCTGCTGTGAAGCTGTGAGGTAATCTATAAGATTTTACATAAAGAACTGTGAACCAATATTTTTGGAAAAAAAATCGAAGATTTAGAGAAACTATAAAAATTGACTAATTTGTGAAATAGTTTTCTCGTCTATCCATCACTGTCAAACAACTCCACCTCAAACTACAAATTAAAATGCTGCTTATGCACTGATGCATTAGTGTTAATAATGTAAAAATGTCAAATATAATAACAGTCGCAGGAGACATTTTACTGCAGAGCAAGTTGATAATTTAAACACCTTTTGCTTTTACATTTTTGCAATCTGCAACTTTTACCTCTAATAGAGTATTTTTACATTGTTGTTTTGGTTGTTTTGCTTTTGAATACGTATTAACCACTGTTAAAAAGGAACAGTTTGCATCAGAGCTATCATATGAGCGTGTGGCTTTATCTTCCCTTCCTTTTCTATAGTATGCCATAAATGTGATCTATTTTCACATGTTTTGAATATTCTCTTTTCTATTATTATGTGCCTGCAATGCAATAGCATTGAACGCATGTATCACTATCCTGTGTCCAAATTTCTCGCAGATTTGAGAAAACCCAGACAATATATATATCAATACCTGTGGCTTTGCTCGGGAATGGTGTGCTATGACTTTTCTTAGCAATTTGAGTAACCATGGTGACGTAAATGGTGATAAAAGCGAAAATAATTCAGATTCCCATATAGATTGAATGGGGAGACGTCCTGAAAACGACCAAACCCAAACCTCTTTGGAGCTCTACTGCTGTGTCATACTTAAATGTAAAAAAGTGGTTGATATGTTAAACGAGTCACAAGACTTGAGACTCTTTTGGGTTAAATCAGTATTTTGACAACTATTACGGTTTTAGAAAAATCGCAGTTTACGTTTTGTGTAATTTTTAGACAGTTTCAGATTTTATAATTGGTGTGTGTTGCACGGAATGTTCAGAGCTAGAGTGGATGACATCACGCACACTCTAACTGCAATCCCTGAAAATTTTCCTAAAAATATATCAGACAAACTCTTTTAAATCCCACAATTTCCAACCTTCATTGACAATTTCTGTATGAAAAATGTAGAGATTTTTGTCCTGTATCACCCAGTTTTGGTCTTATTCTGATATCTTTTATAGTTTTTGAGGAAATCCCCCCTAAGTGCAGAGAGGGCTGTCCAAAGCTCCCATAGACGCCCATGTTAAACTGAGCTCTGAAGCGCCTGCCAAAAACAGAGTTGAGGGGAGTTTCTAAACTGCAATAAAACCTCAACCAAAAACTGTAGGTACACATAAAAGATATCAATCTCTTTATTGAAGCCTTGGGACGGCAATGGTGAGGTGATCTTTTCAATAAGACTTGTAGTTTTTCCTCTGTGATCCAATTTTCGAACACAAGTTTCATCTTAAAAGCTGTTGTCTGCCTAGGGAGACAGAGGGAATTGTGTGTGCCTGTTACCGTCCTCCCCCTGGTGGCCACAGTCGCCATAGCAACCAGTGCATCAGTAGGTGCTACTGACAGTTACTGGGCGTAAATGGAAAGCTGATTCTGATTAGCTAATTAGACTCATTAACTCTTAGCCTTTTAACTCAGGTATGAGAGCAACTCCAAGGTAAATCAACACGGTGTATTTACGTGTTGTTGTGTGGTTCTTTGCATGTGTGTACATGTCTTTCCAGGATTGTGAGGACAATTTTGGTTAAAAAATGTTATTATGAGGTCATTTTGGGCCGGTCCTGACAACTTCATAGCGGTTTTTGAATGTTAAGCTTTGGCAGTTCCTATCACCATGCACACATATACATTGACAGACACACAAACAACATCACCACCTTATGGATATTAACTGTATAAGTGTCTCAATCTGGTAACACAAGCTTTTTGAAGGCTCTATGGTAGACAGCTCTTCTGCCACACACAACGATTCACACGTAGGCACATTGACAGACACACACAAGTGCAGTTGCTGCCCAAACTTTCACACAACTGACTGTGATTGGCTAATTAGACTGATTAAGTCAGGGCATTTTATACTGTTGTCCATGTTGTTCTTTTCTAGCAGGAGAAATCATGGTAGCTTTATTGCAGATCAACTTCTGTTAGGGGCATGTGTATGTGTGTATACAAGTCTTGCTATGGTTGCTGGGACAAATTTAGGTTCCAAACCATCATTGTGAGGTCACTTTGGCCTGTCAGGATAGGTTAGGATAATTCTCTACAACATGAATGAAACTCAAAGTACCGTCCTCTGTAGAGATTGAAATGTGTTTGATGGATACACACCAAGCAGCAGGCGCATTCAACATTTTTTCAGGAATTTTCTAGTTATTGATATAAATTAAAATTTCTCACCTTGATGGAAGATGTATTCACTTGTGTTAAACTTGATAAAACTTGTAAGACAATATACATTCTATATGATTAGTTTTGCAGTCTAACATTGACTCTTATGGCCTGTTTTTGTTTATCAAACCCATCAGTACTCTCACCGTTCAGACTAATCTGAGCTCATACACTGATTTTGAGTGGACATTATTTCTTTCTGTGGTTACAGCTCCCCACTGATATCTGAAAGTTGGAAACTCCATTAGGGTGGGCCCCTGATGAAAACCCATTAATGGCTCTGCAATTGGGATTGAGGTTGGGTGGGAAAGACCTGGCAGTGCAACCGCAAACAAAGCCATAAAGCCTGATGTAGTTGCCTCTCATTGAGCATCTGCGGCTGTGGAAGAAAAACTGTCCCGGGGTCTGCAGACCTGTTGAATTAAAGGGGGCATTAACTGCAGCTTCCTCTGCATTATTGATAGCTGGCTCCATTCCTGAGGCCATTATGCCTCAGATTTTTCCTCTTGCAATTTTCTGGTAGACGTCCCACTGTCTTCAAACACACTTCAACGATGAAGGCGAGTGAGGGTTCAGGCAGAGGGCTCACACTGCTCCCTGCAGGGTGCTGTTATTTTAAGCCAAACCACTGCAATCAATGTCGGGCGACTGAGCACCCACAACTCTTGTTCTCCGTGTGAAGTGAAAGTAATCACAGGATGACAAGCATGGGATGATGACTGTTATGCAAGGTGCCACCTACAGTAACAAGACCTAAAATGGCCGTGAGGTTTCCTCTGTGAGGTGCCAAATCACATGACACCTCAAACAACAGCCGATGTGTGCTTGTCCCTCAAAGAGACACAAACCAGAGAGTCTTATTCGATTTTGACTCTGAATGCTCAGTAACCGGGATTACCACATGACTCACCTCAGCTGCCACATACAGTACATTTGTTGTTGAGCTCTCGAACAGAGGCACACACTGCTGGCTTTATCTGCTCTCACACAGCTTGAGAAACCTTACCTCACGGCTGACCTCATCCTGTCATATGATTTAATGAGCAGAGCTGTGTCACAAACCACAGTGTCAGGGCTATGACAGGATAGGTCTATACAATGCACTAAAGATTAATGAGGTCATCTCCTCTCTCAGTGTGTGTGTGTGTGAGAGGGAAGAAGAAAGAAACTTGATGACTTTGGGAATCATATAATAAATGATGTAAATAGAATCAAAATAACAGCTTTTCTATTCATAGGCAATTATGAAGTGATGTGAGGCCTGGCTCTGGTCTGCAAATCTGCTTTGAAAGTTATAGCTCAGCCCGGTCAGTGATAATGGGCTGACATTTTTTATATTGAGTCCCCTGGGTTTTGTGTATTGTGCCCTTTGATTCTGCCTGCATGTGTGTGTTTTGTGCGTGCGTGTGTGTGCTTACAGAGCTGTCTGTGAGGTAGTAGATGGCTTTGGCTTTATGATGATAACACTCTCTGAGGGTGTCCAAAATCAATCAAATCCAAATCCAAATGCTTGCCTCCGATCTCCACAGGCTATTTTAAAGGTTGGTATTGATTATTCCACCCATTCCTGCCTTGTGGGGGGACAGACGAAAGAGTCTGCTTGAGAAATGGAGAGATGATAATGCAATTACTGGGGGGGAAGCCTTTGTAGACGGGGCAGCAAGGCTTGAGGAGAGAGGAAGTTGAGTGTCAGAGACAAACGGATGTATTATCATAACCTTGGTGTGTAGTCAGGAGTCTAATACATGTCATAACACAAGTTTTTCTAAGTAAGGAACTGTAGACAAGTTATTATACATGGTTGTCATTTTTATTTTTACTGATGGGAGGGTAGTCTCATATTTTTTTAGAGAGCAAGGGAGGATCTTTTATTTTTTTTTATTTATTTTTTGCTCTATCAATTTTTCTATCTTATTGAGTTGTGGAATAGATAGATAGATAGCAGCTTCCACACCCAAATAATTTTCATACAGTCCCTAAATTTTTCTTTTCATACCTGCTAACACTCAAAAGAAATTTCTATAAAACCACACCACATCATAAACTGGCTTTTTTGTTTGTAATATCTTTCCTGAATATACGGGGTGAAAATTTATAAGAAATATAAGAAATCTACCGATCAATCAGTTGTTATTTTGCTGCCATAGTTGGTGTCTTGCTGTCTTTGAGAGGGCACCATCGTCCACTCATCATCATCTGAAGCTGGCTGAGATAAATGTCTGCCCTCTTTCCTGTCAGCACCACAGTCCACAATCCAGGATCACCGCCCTCCACTGGATGGCGCTATAATACCGGCGCAGCAGCAGCAGCACCACCACCTGGCTCCACACACACATACACACATACATACACACACACACTGTGATGAATCCGGCTGCTCTCACATCCCTTGGACACCTCAAATCCATATCTCTAACTGCGCGAAGACGTTGCCAAAACCCAACTGCAACCAGTATGTGGAAGAGAGGATTGTAAAAAAACAACAACAAAAAAAAAACATCACACCACTCTTCAATCCAGAAACTATGAGTGACGGCCCGGCGTTTTGTCCAGCTGCTGTGTCGCTCTGGCGGATGGCAAGTTGTGAGTCAGAGTCGGAGGACCAGCAACTTTTATAGACTTTTAAGTCCACTGCCTGCAAGTATCCAGCAGCCCCAGTTTAGACTTCTTTGACTCAGGGATTGTGCGTCTGGAGAGCTTTGACATTAGAGCAGTGTTTTTAGGTGATGTGTTGTCGGAGGCGTCTTGAAGCGACAAGGAAATGGCATTTGTCTAAAGAAGAGCTCTCTGGTTTTTGTGGTCGACAATGGAGAATAAATGAAAGGGACGTTTCCCGGGATTAATTGACTGCACAACGACAGGTAGGTTTACATGCCTGGGAAATTTAATTGTCTCATATTTTGTGCATTAAACTATAAAATGTATGTTTTTTACAACCTTAAATTGAGTAGAAATTATAGAATGCAAGCAATTCATTCTGTGAATTTCCAAAACCTAACAGCTTACGTGTGACTGGGAAGCAGCCAAGCAGCCAAACCTATGAGTAAACCAAGCTTATCGATTCAGACTATTGATTATTTCCACTATGATAAATAGTTATTAACTTATGAGACACCAGTAGGCTACTGTGAGGCAGTGGCTTTGAGGTGTTGTACAGGTGCAGCTGTAGGGCTTCATATTGCCTAGATTTCAGATAGCATCAGATCTATGCAGCAACATGAAATCAACATTGACAGTTTTAATTAGGCACAAATCAAGTTTCCCCTCCACAGAGATCTGCCTACTCATTTTGGGTGCACAAAGGCATTGAAGAGACTCCCGTCTGTGTTTAAATGCAGGAAGAAACTTGATTTTCTTATAGTCTTCTTTATATATATATATGTGTATGTATAAGTCAGATGGGTGATGTGTGTGGTCTCATCTGCATCCAGAGAAGTTATTGTGATCTATCTATCTATCTATCTATCTATCTATCTATCTATCTATCTATCTATCTATCTATCTATCTATCTATCTATCTATTCATCTATTCCCAAAAAATAGTGCACAATATTTTCTAAGCTCAAGCCTGTATCTTGGCAAAGGCAACCCCCCAAACATAAACATGGCTCCCCACAGTAAAGCTCTATACAGCCTGAAATGGGACCTGGAGCTGAATTGACAGCGTGGGCCGTGTCCTCCATCAGAGTGATTTCCCTCAACTCCAAATTAAGAAGAAAGCAGCTCCAGCTCTAAGCGGCTTGTTTGTGACTTAAGAAAAGTACAATGCTGTTATCTTGTTGGATTATGTTGAGAGGACATGGATGGAGTCCCTAATGAAAACAGGCTCTTGTATTTGCTGTCAGCTGCTCTGCACACACACACACACACACACACACACATACACACACATTAGATATTTATGATTATGCTTACACACCACTGTGAATATTTCTCTTTCTCCAACCCCCTCCCTCTTTGCTCTCCCCCTCCCACTTCCTCTCTTCTTTTTTTTCCTATCTCAGTCTATCTCCTTGTTCTTTTATCTGCCCTTCATCCTCTTGACAAGCGCTGTGCGGTCAGCTGTTTTTTTTTTCACTTCCCCTCAATTAGTGCTATCATCGCATTTCATCCTGTGGAATACAGGGATGGTAATAACCTTACACTCCTATTGCGGGGTGATACAATTCTGCTGTGATTAATTGAAGTCCCCTCAGAGAGTCAGAGGAGGCGTAGATCTTCTGTTTCACACTCACTGACAGGCAAGCCATTATATTGTTTTATAGATCGCCGTCAGTAGCCCTTGAAGCTGCCTGCAGCCCACTGTTGTTCTGGAGGGTTTTATTGTGCAGTGTTATTGGTTGGTATTGCTGACAGGCAGAGCAAAGGCCACCCTGGGATTACTGGAGACGGGATTCCTGTGACAGTTCCACTGTATTTGACAGTAACACTGCAAACTTGGAAAAGATTTTTGCCCTCTTGAAGTGTGAATTTGTTATGGAGCTAAAGGCTCAGAATAAAGTTGTGTCTGTACCTGTAAAACAACCTGCCACCATAACCTCCCCATACTGCACCGTGGCAAGCGTGTCCCTAAACAAATGTTGGGGAACCAAAAATGGTTGCTTCTGCTCTTTTTGGTGGCAACAAACGCACTGCGTCTCTGCAGAAATAACCAGAACGCAGAGTTTAGACAGATTAGCTTGCAATTTCAGTTTTCTGTGTGTGCTTTTTTTTTTTTTTTTCAAAGCCAACATCTCACAGACATTGCAAAAAAACCCCAAAAAACAGCAGAGCCTGGAGAAGGCAGATCGCTGAGGCTTGGAGAGAGTACTTGATATGCATGAACCACCAGGTGATTCCAGAGGAAGAGAACACCATGGATAAGAGGCTTGTCTCTAGTTTTAAGGAGCCACCCCAGGCAGTATTTGTGTTCTCCGCCAGCTTCCTGCTCACTCTGTCAGATCAATAGGGCATAATATGAGAGTGTGGCTTGTCTTTGCAGGCACGATCGGAAACAATACATGCACTTTAGTTTTTACATACTGTATATGCATGCATGGGGCTGTGGTAGTTGCTCTGTTGGGATCGCCTGTTGAGACTGCAGTCCCTCCAAATGTCCCCATCTAACACTGACTTTTGCATTTCCTGTAGTGTGGGCATGCCAGTTTATGCCGGATACATATACATGTGATATCCCAGTGTCTTGTCACAGGGAACGCAGCACTGCAGCACCATGAGTTAACTATAAAATCCTGGGTATTGCATCATTTCAGAAACTCTGTATTCACCACCAGCCCTGCAGATTTGGCTTAGCGGAACAATAAAAAGTCATCCATCTATCTACATGATTACACCCGATTTCAGCACCCCAAGATTTGCTGCTCAGCGGTGTTCATAGGCTAATGTGTTTAGAAAGCACAGTTTGTTCCACCTCTCAAAGCGCCAACTCGAGCGGCTTGGGTGAATCCATTGGGTGTTTAAAGGGGAATTGAAAGCCCCACCGTAGTGAACGAGATGCAGCACTGTGACACTCGTGCAGCTCCGTCATGTACAGAGGAGTGGGAGTGGGAGGAGGAGGAGGAGGAGGATATGGGGGAGAACACATCCCATGTTTTATAGATGCCATTTAAAGGAGCATGCCCAAGATGGGCTGGCTGCAATGAACTGTAACCACTGACAAAACACCAAGACAATAAACAAACAAATTGGTTTCCTGGAAGCCAGCAGTGTCCCACTCATTCGCCCAGGCTGATCCTTGCCGATGCGGCAAGCTGTTTTTTCCTCAGAGATTAGGCTGTGAAGCACAACTCCATCTCTTATTTATTCATGCTTATTTGCTGTGTGCATGTTTGGTTTTGGGTGTGTATAAGTTTGTGCGTGCACGATAGAAAGAGGAGTGAGTGTATGCGTGTGTACAGCTGAAGTGTTTGTAAAAGTGGGTGTTTTCCTGAGTGTTTATGTGAATGATGCATGTGGGCACTTCATGCATGTGTGAACAGGCGTCCGTATCTTGTACTACTCTGTTAATACTGTGTGTGTGTGTGTATTGTGATGTCATTGTATTATATCGGTTGCTTCTGTTGTCCGCTCATTGTACATGACTGGAGTACAGACTGTGATCCTGCTGGGCTCGCTCATGACTCGCTCATATGACTCTGTTCATGTCATGCATTTAGAAGCATTGTTCCAATAGAGGAATAAGGGCGTGTGGGTGTGTGTGTGTATGTGTGTGTGTGTGTGTGTGTGTGTGTGTGTGTGCGTGTGTGTGTGTGTGTGTGTGGGGGGGGGGTTGCTTAAATTCCTGCCTTTTTTGATGGATATTAGTTTGAAAGATTTCTTTGCCAAATCATATTCTATAGAGTTTAAAGTGGCAAGAGGTGTTTCAGGCCCCCGTGGCTCTGGATTTAGAAGTCCCATTCAGACAATGTGAGGTGACTGACAGTTGCAGCTACTTCCACGTCTTGTATGGTCATGAAATCATCAGTACTAAACTGGTTTTGGTTATTTGAGAAAACGTCAAAGGTACAAGCTTGTGTACATGAAAACTACAACTACAACTCTCAAGATGCTTTTTTGTTAAAAATCACGTAGCTTAAAGAGTAACTTAGCACCAAGTTGAAAAGCAAGGTTGTGATGCCCTCTCTGGTTGAAAGTTTAAAGCCTGGTGTGGTCAGAAAAGTGCTCTGTTGCACCTGTAACTCCGCCCAACAGTGATGTCACCGGGTCCTGCAGTACACCTGTATATCACTGCAACTAGGTGAGGAGTTAAAACGTTGTAATGTGTGGACAGAAGCTCAAGATTATGCTGTTGAGAAAACTAACAGTACTATCTGCACTTTTCCAGTGTTTCTGGATTAAAAAAAGATGAAAAAGATTAGAGAAAAGTCATAGAAAATAGACATAGTTTGTGGGTCATCAATATTTCTCTTTAAATTGGTAAATTTTGACAATGTTTAGACCTTCAGCTGTATCTTCTGATCCCTTGGGAGAGTCCTGACCCCCAGGTTGGGAACCATTGACATATACAATCTTTGAAAGGGAGTTCAGGTTCAAATTCACAATATCATGGCTTGAAAAGGATTTTGAAAAATAATTTTAAATGTATCCAACCGGATAATGCAGGTCTACATTGGCTGTAGGTGTGAGTGTGAGTGCTTGTCTGTCTGTATGTATCAGCCCTGTGATTGACTGGTGTCCAGGGTAGACACCGCCTCTTGCGCAATTTCATCCTGGATCAGCGTCAGCGCCCCGTGACCCTCAAGGATATGCAGATATAGGTGGTGGGTGGATTCCCAGATTACTTCCTGTGCTGGGGTGATGTATGCAAGCAAAGTCACTTTTTCTAAGGCCAAATAGTCTTGCCCCTCCTGTACTCTGTGTACAGTGTCATGTGACTCCATCTGGGAATTTACGAGTGCTGAGGACAATAATGTTTGAGTGGAAAAGAGCCTCAGCAGAGCTTAGGAATCCAGTCTTCCATGGAGATGGTTTCCAGCTTTGTCGGGCATCAGGCTTTTTCTCAACCAAACCCCCTTTCTCTCTCTTCCCATCTCTTTCACTCTCTCCTCCTTCAATTTCCCTCTATATGTTCCCTTTCCTTGAGGTAGTCAGTGTTTGGCAGCTTTCACTCTCAGTGTTGTGGCATTGTGCTGAATTCCCATCATCTCCTTCTCCAGCACAGCAGCGAGGAACTAAATTCTCCGAGCTCTTAACCATTGGCCCATTGAAAAGGTTGGGGAATTGCAGATTTTGAGAAGCCCCACTTCTAAACCCTGGTTCCTATGGGAGTAAAGAACCTCTCGATTTTTCTTGGCAGATTTTTTTTTTCTCTTTAGCTCTCTCTCTGTCTCTCTCTCTCTCTCTCTTGCGGTGCCTAAGGGTCCTAAGCAATATGTTTTTTTCTGCTGCTCTTTTCTGGTGTTGTTGTCAAGCTCCACCTCATCCCTGTAATCATTAGACTGCAATTTGAGTAGAAAATTGCAATTACAGGGTTCAAAAAATGAGCCTGTTATTTTCCACGCTTGTTATTCCTTTGTTGAGGATGCAGGAGAACAGCATTCCTATTGTGATTATATTTAAATGAATCGGACAAAATAAAATTGGCAATTACTGTCAAAGGTCTCTCAATTTGCTTCATAGAGGAGGAGTGATGTTCAGGCTTTTCTTTTTTTTTTTTTATTAAAATTTGCACAATATCAACATGACAGTCCCTCATCATGCATCATGCAAACAATGGGGTGGCAGTTGGATTTTGTTACCGGTCAGGTTTCTTCATCATGAGATCTCAACAATGAAAGAGCAGAGCCGAGGACTCTTCAAAGCAGCCTCGTATCTTCAAAAGAAATGTGCCCATGCCATTAAATGTAATGTGAAGAAACCAGCGTCTGAGCCGTGATCTAATGTGCGAGATGAGAACGAGAAACAGAAATCTGAAATCTGGGTACTTGTGTTATCTCTTCACCGTGATGGAATGAGCTCAAGGGGTAGCTGCAGTTCACGGCACGCTCCTCTTTCATCCATTCAAATACGCCTCCTCTGTCAGTCAGCTATGTGCACAATGTACTTGCACTATAAATACATGCCCTTTTAATTATTCTGATGCAGTTTGATTTCTTTTTGTGTTTGAAATGCAGTCTTGTGAGGGATGCACAATCTTTGTCTTTGCGCTTGTAATTGATGTACATGTAGTTTTACCCTGATGCATGTTTGAGCCAGGATTGTCTTGGGGGGGGGGGGGCAGACTGGCTCTTTTCCACAAGGCTACTACTCCAACCAAGAGGAAACACTGTGGACACCCAGTGATACAAAATAATATTAGAATAATACAAGAATTGATATGAGACATATTATGCTGACACATAACACATTTTAATTTTGATGACTTTGAAGAAATTTCAGTTTGTGAAATTATAAGTTGCATATTTGCATGTGTTTGTTTTATACTTGCATAGTTTGGGGCTATAATGTAAGCGTCTCGTAGGAGGAAATATGTTTAAGAAATCATGAAAAACTCACTAACTTTAACCTCACTGAAGCCTTGAAAAAGAATATATTTTCCTATTTGAGAGTAAAGTTACTCGAAGAAAGGCCAACTATCTTAAGCTTTTGCTTTTACTTCAAAACCGTCATCAGGAGCAGGCAAAAGGCCAAAGCAAAATCTTGAGAAAACTGCCAAAGTGCCTTTTTTTTTTTTCTTTTTTTGGAATAACGTTATGTGCTGAATATTAGTGGATGTCCTGGTTCATTTTCCTACGCTCTGCTAGAAGGATCACTCGGGGCGGTACTGCCCTGAAATGTACGACCAAACTCTCAAAGAAAAAAAATAGAGAAAACTTCCCGACAGGATGTTGGATCAACCAATCAGTTGGCTTGACGCGCAGGTCCATAATTCCAGTTTAAACCCACAAAATACTGTTGATCCAGCTTAATCTAAAAAAAGATGCTGCCCTTGATTTTTATGGAGGACAATTAGGCGTTAGGACAGGAGGTTGTAGTGACAGGGACATTTTATGTTTTAAAGAGGTCATTTTCACAATGGTGTGTTCTGGTTTAAACCCTTTATGAGTCTGTGTGGCCACTACTGCATCCGCACAGCACGGTGAGGCTTTTCTTGTTGCTGCAGCACAAATCTGATGCTCAGATTTGATGCTTTGATTGAGGCTTTTTTTTTTTTTTTAGACCAGCACCAATTTTCAGATATAAAGCAGAATTATAAGCCTTGTGATGGAAAACAATTTTGTTCCCTCTCCCTCTCTGTGTTCTCTTTTGTCTTCATTGCAGTCTCTCTTTCCTTCAAACACACACACAAACCACAGCGTGCAGGGTGACTAATTTCTCTGGGGGTTTGGACTTCGGCGTGAGAGAGGGTGAGATGGAGAAAATGAAAGAGAGAGGAGAAGCAGTGGTGCGCTGGCAGCTCACAGGAAGCTGCCCACACTGAAGGAGCCTGATACCACCTCTCATCTCATCTCTCTGGCTGCTCGTCTGTCTGTTCTGTCTCCGAGCCCAGAGCACCCAGCATGCGTGTAGCCTCTTTGGGATTGTGTCAATTTGATCATTGTTTACTCCCCAGTTTCAGGTACTGGAGACAAATCACAAGTATTGTGCACGGTGCTCTCATCTGTGAGGAGAAATTGAAATCTAAGTGTGTTGTTTTTGCATCCAATTTGGGCCGTCGACGCTGGATTCTGTAGAGTGGAACGACTGCCAATCAGTAGGGCTTTGTTTACTTTGTGTGTCCTGCTGACAACTGGCTGGTACAAATATCGGCTGCTGTAGTGTGACACGCTGCGCCTTTGTACAATTAACAGTAACCATTGAGCTGAGGTTATGTGGCACTTGTGCTATATTAAGTTATACACCTCCGATACATCAGTTATCGGAGGTAAACACGGTTTTAGACCGAACATTTACAACATTGATTTCATCACCAAATAATATAATCAACTTTTTCAACCTCTGTACCTTAAATCTGTTCACACAAAGGAAAGGAGCCGAAAAGAAACGCAGCCACAGCTACAATTTCAAAAGCCAGAGTGTAGGCTACTTTTCCAGACCTTGATTGAGTGACTGAGACTGTTGAAAATCTTGGCAGCAATTCAGCAGAAACATTCATGAGCTGAGTGCAGGTAAATATGCCCCACAGAAAGACTTTCCTCAAATATTAGCCAAGAGCAAGTCTGGTGCCACTTTCAAACCCCGGACGTCCACTTCAGGTTGCGTTCAGGTTGTGCCGTGTCTCCGTCATGTCTCCCCCCGCAGTGTTTATGTCCACTAGAAACGTTTCAGAAGCAAAAAAGGGATTCAAGCTGAATCCAGAAGCCACATTTCCCTTTTATCGAAAACATTTTGGCTGTTTGTTGATGATTGATGTTTTAACAGATACTTCGTGGCTGTACTTAAGTCGTTTTAATTACTGTATGCAGCTGTACTGTATTTTTTTAAGGAAGGAAAAATGTAGCATCCCTCCTCTTCCTTTCCAGACTTACCATGAGAAGTGACCTGTTATCAAGAAACAAAGGTTACAGACTATATTTCTGTAAAGAAAAGTGAGTAATAAATGCAGTATTAGTAAATATAGAGATTAAAGTACTTTCATTAACATACAACAGGCTGTGTTGTATGGGTGTTAGTTAATACAGGCGCCCTTTATTATGAGTTATTGTGGCGTAGCTTGTGGCCTTATCATTATAAGCCCTTATAGAAACCAACTTATTAGGGAAGCCCCAGTAGCATAATGCTTAGTGCCCACCACACACCTTTACTGTATGTCAGACCCTCTCTTCCTGGACATTTTCTGTCTAACCCTATACCAGTAATAAAGTAAAAATAACATGAACGAAAGGTTTGAAGGTTGTGAAAAATCTCTGTGCCTTGTATTTATCCTCCTCCTAAATGACGTTTGCTTTTTCTTTTTAGCTGCTGTTCAGTTTGTCACAGAGGTGCCCCCAGTGCACCGTTTGACCACTTACCTTCTGGAAAAGGGCCGAAGAGCATCAGAACTAAAATCCCTCTATTAACAACAAATATTTCAAACTGTGGATCTGATGTGTGAAACCCATTACCCTCGTGACACTCAAGTCAGCAGTCACTAATGTTAGTAAGTCATTAATAAAGAGTCATGACTTTATCACTTCCCTGTAAGCCACCCAGTCTGCACAAAGTTAGTAAGTGGAGATTTGCTCAGGGGTTTCTCATTTGCATCGAGTCTGCAGTTACAAACACTAACCCCACATCCAGCTAAAGAGACAAAACAAGTGTCACGCTGGAGGAGGATCAATACCAGCCAGAAAGATTTTTCACAACATGGCAACTCCAGATTTGCTCTTAGTAATAACTTATATCTGATCTGCAAAGCATTAGTAAATGATTTATTAACAACCGATAACACGTTAGACACAAAAAGGATGAAAGAGGTACCCACCCATTTAGCTTTGGTTTGATGGAACTGAAAGGTGTGATGGTTCACAGCTGGAAGAAAGAGAGAAAGAAAGAAAGGATGGCCATCCTCTTATTTGTTGGGACTTTACCCGCTGCGCTGCTCGTGTATTGAAGTTGGTCTTATTGTGATAGGATGCCATTATGTGGCTTTAATACTCTGTGGCCTCCCTCTGTGTCTTCACAAAACCCTCCAATGACTATGAGTGGAATATCGCCGCCTCACCGCTGTTCAGTGCTCATGAAACTAGGTTGAAGTTTGCTGCTAAGTCTGCTCAGTACACCTGTCTGTATTGGGTTTTGTCAAAATAAGGCCTTTAGAAATAAACCAATGCTCTCGATAGACTTTTCAAAGCTAGCATTATGTATGTTAGGCTTAGCATGCACTTATTTTACCCTATTAATGACATGACTTAGCAAGTTTTACCACTGACAGAGCACGCCTCTCTGCTTCATGATTGGAGACATAATGGAGATATTTTTGCTGCCTTCCCTTTCTCCCTCTTGCACATCTCTTAACACCTCTTCCCTCAGCCCTAATTCATTTAAACATTTAAAACCGGGACCTCCATTATTCATGTCCCCTAGCTGTCTGTGGCCCTGGCCTGGCCTCCTGCAGCACCCCGGTGCAGAGTGTGTCTGGATGGACACATTCCCAGGCTGCTCATTAATTGATGCCTCAGTTGACGCCAGAGGTCTAATGCACTCTCACTCTCCGTTGGCTTTCCCTGCCGATCCAGCATGTCGTCTCTTCCTTCTCTCACACGAAAGGCGTGAGGGGGTTTTCACAGAAAGCTTGATGTCATGAATTTGTGCTAAAAAGGTTCAAAGGGTGTCTTCACCCCACTGGCCCGCTAAGAGGAAAAACTATGTTAGACAAGGGGTTAGATCTGAAGGAAAACTCAGTTCATGGCCAGACCGCGGGAGTCAAGACTGGTGTAAGTGGACAGCATTTCTCTTTTTTTTCTGGCCTGTCTGTCTGTTTCTGTCTTTTAAGTTCTGTCCTCATTTCGTTTCTCTGGAGCCAGGCCCCGTATTCTCCATCATTTCTGCTCAGTATGTGGGCGGTGGTTACCTCCTCTGCTGTTGTCTAATTTAAAGAGCAGTCTGCACCAGAAGGGGAGGTTCAAGGGGGTCATTATACTGAACATTCACCACATGGAACAAGACGAAAGTTAAGTAATTAAGAGCTGCAAAATCATAAAAAAAACTTTCTGTTGTTTCGGCCCATAGAGTAGACAGCAGGAGGAATTAGGTTTGGCCAGAACAGGAGCTTCTGATCTTGTACAACATCTCATCCTCATCAGTCTTAGTTACAGAGAATGCATATTACTGCATTTCTTATTCTATTTTTGGTAAGCCATTAATTTTATATTTCATATTACGAAACTGTCCTCCTGTAAAAGAAAAACGGGACGAGAGAGCGGTGTTCGAATCTCATATGAAACCAGCAGTTTATATTGTAACCATGACAACAAAGGCCGTGTAATATTGAGGAAGTACTTATTTAAACCCCAAATCACAATCTTTTCCTAAACCTAACCAAGCCATGACCGTTATTATAGTAACCATGGCGGCGGAAGTAGGTACGCCGCTGTAGGTACGGTCCACGTGTTTAGTATTGTAACCATGACAACTGAGGCCCGGTACGCCACTTGCCACCGCTATTTCAGGAGACACTCCTATGGATCGTAGGAGTTGTTGGTTTTGACGTTTTGGCTTGTGACCCCGTCAAGCACAGCAAATGTCGCCTTGTGATTAGTGCCGGCTCTGCTTTTCAGGTAATAGCCACAGCAGGTTCTGTTCGATGAAAATGTTCAGCTTGCTTTAGCCAGTGCAGGTGGTGACTGACTCACTGAATGTTACATATAGTTATATTTGAATAGTTAGCAGTTTAAAAAAAACCCAAAATAAGTCTTCTTTTCTTGTCAGTCATCTTGCGACTCTTTGAGGCTGAAACCGAGGTCGGAAAATCACTGGTGTATTCAGATGTACGTTTTTGTGTAATTATAAGGCCAATGTTCTGTCCTCTTAACTGTCACCTGCACTATGTGCTTCAACTGCAGCTTAAGATTTCAATGGGTTTCTATTTTTCATTTTTATTTCTAATGCTTGACCTTGATAACAAGCTGTAGAAAAAAAAAAAAAAGAGTCTTGACTGTTAAGTGTGTATTTTTCCCTGAAATACAAAGCCTGCAGTACAGCGGCCTGTCATGGATGCCTGAATGCCAGCCTGACCACTGTATTAGAACCGTGCAAGAAATCAATTCAGGAAATATAGAGGCAATTATTTTGTCTCCCACATTCGCTGACAAAGTAGCAGCTAACCGAGCCAAGAAGAAAATACAGAATTAAAGAGAAGAAAACAAATAAGTCGCTACTGTGGGTTTCAGGGACTATATACAGAACATGTGGGTGATTTGAAATCCTGTATACCTCTGCACAGCAGCTGTAATTAATAAAAACTGTGAATGTTATTGATTTGCTGAGCCCTGCACTGATATTGTAGCGTGCACATGGTACGAACATAGACTCAGAAAAGCATCAATTTTATGGTCAGGCAACAGTTTTGAAGTCGGTGTTTGGCATCAACTGGAGTTTTGAGCCCCTCACTGTGTATTGCCTGTGGAGTCAGTGCTCTGTAATGGGTCTTTTGGGTGCATGAATCAGACACAGTATATCTGTATTCGTGCCCATCAAGTTCATCCAGTGTCAGACAAGGCCACATTGTAGAAAATAGATCCAGTTCTCTCTCTTTTTTTTATCCTTTCTTTGTAAAAGCCAAAATTTTTGTAGCATATGTTTGAAGCTCTTGATGATGATTGCTGATGGGTTGAACAACTAAATTGTCCTGGTGTTAACTTCACCCATCTGCTACAAAACTACTGTGAATTCAATCAATCTCTAAGAATCGTCTGCTCAACTCTATAGTTTCTGATTTATGAGTTCGACTCAACACCATAAAATGATCCTCATCAGTACCCTTTGTTATTCAGGATGAATCCTTGATTGATCCCATCTTTCATTTCTGTTGTTAACTGTGTGAGTTCTGGCATTTACTCCCTAATCGGATCTCAGAACTTCATTACGCTCACAGGTCTCCCATGCAGAGCTTTTCAGCCTCTTATTTTCCTGTCAAATGAGGTGTGCAAAGATCAGCTGTAAGCCATCAGCAACAGAGGCCAAATGGAAGGGTAATATACTCCTCCTTATGCAAAGATGCACAGCTGCGATCTATGTATTAGCATTTGGGAACAACTCAAACCTCGTAATCCTTGGGATAATTAAAATTCCCCTTGTATGGCCTATTATCTGCAAATGAGGTCTATAAGAAGTCAGAGAGAGACGGAGACAGAGGGGGGAGGAGACGGAGATGGTAGCTTGACAGTTTGTGGAGCCTCCATGCAATTAATGGTGTGAGACCTGATGGACAGTGTGTGCGTATTAAGATATGGCATATCTTGCCCCGAAGGCCCCTTGGGCTCCACTGGGACTACAGACTTGGACATGGACTTGGACTTTTGCATTAAATCAAGGGCTGTGAAAGCATCTTCACCTCGTAGTGCTGGAGTGAAGGCGGAGACGACCGCGCTACACACAGAACACGTCCTTTCCAAAGAGCACGTTCTATGACACATCTGCAAGAATCTGACAGAACATCATCCTGACCGCTGTGAGGAGAAGAATAAATCTTCACTGAAAAGGGAAGAAAATGAAACGGTTCTGGCTCACTGCTAATGAACTGTGATATGTTACAGAAGCTGTCTCTTTCATCTGTTAAGAGAAAAAGAGAGGAGAGAACTATAAGACTGCAGTCATGGTAGTCTATATGAGTCTTGCTCATCTTTCTCCTCCAGGCATGTTGGTGTATGGGCATCGCAGCATCTCTGCTCGTCAAGTCCACCATGGACAAATAAAGGTTAATACATTCAGCTTTTTCCTGTCAGGATGCCTCTGTATCACTACGCAGCACTTACATCACATACTGAAGGTCCGGTGGTCTGTTTTTAAAATAATTTTCTATTTCAGAACCAACTAGGAAAACGATGGTTTGTTACAACATGAATTTAGTTTCTGTAGCTCTGCCCGTTGTTTCTCTCAGTTATGATGACATCGTATTGAGATCTGGGAAGAGGCAGCAGCATCGCTGAATATAGATGTAGCTGGGCAAGAAACACGAGCCGTCAGATGATCAGACAGACTGTTTAAAGAACTCCCATGTTAGTCAAACTTATTTGATGAAAGCAAATGGTAAAATTATTATCCAAGCTATGATACTGTTATCTAGGGCTAACGATATGTAAAAAAAGCATGTTGTGATTATTTTGGCAGATTGCTGAGTTGCAATGGTCATTTTCGCATTTCATTTTCAATGAAAAAAATGTTAGAAGATATGATTTATAGGCCGGGGGGGGGGGGGGGGGGGGGGGGCGTGTCTCTGGAGCACCACGATGCTTCATTTATTGTGTGTTGTGACACATTTAACCTTTATCAAAAAAACTGCAGCTTCTGCAATTTAGAATAGTTCAGCTCTACTGTTACTTAACATGGTCGTGCACAGTTTTCCTGCGCCGTTACGAGTGTGCTCTTTTCGGTTTTACTGGTCCACTCTTTACAGCCTGTATGATTGTCTTACCATTTGTGTTTCTTGCCTCATTGCTCCTATGTTGCCCAATTGTGAGCCCATGTTACTTTATCAGAACGATAGAAGCAATAGCCAGAGCCACGATATTAACCCAGGTTGTAGTTGTAGTTCTTTAAAAGGGAATTATGAAATTAAAATTTAGTATAAGCTTAACAATCAAAAATTTAGCCAATCTATTTCATTAAGACTGTGTGGGTGTGGTTTGGTTAGATTTGATGTCATTTAAATTGGCATCGCCATGGCAACATAGACAAACCACCTTATAATGATAATAATAATTTTCAGTTTCAGTCTGATTGGTGCATGGAAATGTTTGATATGATCTATTTTTAACAGCCAACATGAACCTTTGATGTGAAATAATCGAAACTGCTCAAACTTCGGCGGAGAGAGAGCGTATTCATGTTGGACCCCATCACTCGTAATAAGACCCTTTCACACCCTGTATTTGTCTTTTTTCCAAGCAACAGTAACATTAGTTGTTTGCTTCTCTTTAGTAATCATCTTCTGAAGCCGTGTGTGGTTCGGGGTGATGTTCATACGCCCTTTCATCTTGCAGCTCTTACCAAGAATCTCAGTTTTTGATTTTTCTTTTTTTTTTTCTTTTTCTTTTGCACCGCTGCATTGGTTGTGTGTGTCTTTTTATGTGTTGCGCTTCTGTGTGTTCATTATCAGTATACATGAATATTTGTGTCTGCGTATGTGTGTGGGAAGCACAAGCCTCTTATGAGCGCCCTGGTAGTTGAGCCCTCTGAAGGGGTGGAGCAGACACTGAGCTCAGACACACCTATTCATCACTCTGAAGCAGGGAGTTCATTAAAATAGCCCACACAGCCTCCCTCCGTGGCTCCTGAACCACAGCCAGTCTTCTTTGCTAAACAAACAGGGTCAGAAAGTGATCTCACCACACGCTGGTACAGATCAGCAGGAACAAATGCTAAAAAAAAACCATAATGAAAAATCCTCAAAATAGAAAAGCTGTTGGTTGCTGTTTGTTTACAGAGATAATTGGCCAAGTATAGTGTATGTCACGTACACTTCCTGATTATAATAGCAATTGTCTTCATCTCATGCGGATTCTCTTTATGTTAAGAATATATTTTTAGTTTTTTTTTTATACCAAAGCTCAGATATTGTTTTGACACAGAAAATTAAATGACTCACAAATACAAAGTCATATGTTTTTCCACATGAAGTTAAGGCCCCAGTAGTGAACTCCTTTTCTTCTATCTGTGTCTAGGTGTTGATTTTCAGAATCATAGTTCAATACAGATATTAGAGCTTTGAGAAAAGTATATTTCTGTGATTAATTGTAGCACTAAAGTGGACTTTTCAACTTCCAAAGTTTTGGTATCAGACTTTCACAATTAAGGACCTTGGGCTTCCTCCTACAGTCTTTACTTTACACCATTTTTCAACAATGCAGAGATAAAAAAAACAAAAAAGACCAGCAGACAGAGAGAAACCGTCCTGTTCTGACTTTTCTCCCCGGCGGTGTTTAATTAACAAAGATCAAAACCAGAGGGAAGGAAAACGCAACATTCGGTGGTAGAGACCTTTTTAATAATACTTAACAAGAAAAAAAAAAACAAGCTAAATCGGCATCAGATACTCAGTCCATTTAGCCTCGAATTAATAAAAAGAATGTTAAAAAATAAAAAAGACAAATATAACGGAGCAGAAAAAAAAGTTGTAGCCATTAGTGACGTTGTTGAAAGACAAAAAGTCCATAATAACTCTTTAAAGGTTTCTCAGCCGACAATATGCAGCATATTCAGACCTTGAAGTATCCAGTCATATGATCAATATATTACATTTTTTTAATATACTGCTAAATAAACCACCTCTTAAATGTAGCCTTCTGAAGGATGATTGTTTTTTTAATTAAACATAAAGATATTCTACTTTTAACTTGTACTGATTATTTTTCCGTTCCTCTGTAGTTTTGTATTGGTTAAGACCTGGCAACCTGGCGGGAGACCTGGTATCTCATATCTCATTCTCTGTCATACACTTCCTCACCGTTGAAATTCAACATATGGAGGACATCACTGATGCAGTATTTGCCACAGGAGGTGAAAACCTGCTGTTTTAACCCCTATGTCTCCATGTTTGGCTGCTTGTCTTTTCTATACCCATGTGCCTTGTGTATAATAGCTGTGTGTGAGTGATCTGACTTTGTTTTATTGCAAATCTGAATGAGAACTTGAGGAAATATCCCTCTTTGAATATTTCAATATGACACTGACAAAGACACAATAGACTTGCTGTAAAGGCACAGAGATGGATCTTTTCTTTTTTTTTTTTCATTGAGTGCTACTCAAGTTTCATAATCCAGCGTAGCCTTTGTAGATTTGTTGTGGGTGTAATATATAGTGTACTGTTGTTGTTTTTTTCTTTTATAACTTGAACTTTTCAGTGTGGCACAGCATGGCATTGTTCTCTCTACAATGTCTCCTTTTGTTGCCTGGAAACATTACTTATGTCTAACTATCACTCTCACTGTCCTCTTACACACATACATAGCACAGGGAACCCCCGTCATGGTTGTTGTGCTGGGAAATGGAAAATCACACTGAGGACAAATAGGCGAGGCAGAGTGACAGAGAGTGGGTGCACAGCAAAAATTGAAATACAGTTTGGAACAAAACAACTTCTGGGATCCATCACATTGAATATTGTTAATGTCTGAGCAGTGTCTATATATATGGACATACAGTACAGTGCTTACAACCTACATGAAGTTAAGGATACAAGAAACCTGTTTGCCAAATCTTTATGTATAATACAAATATACTCAGATTATGCTATAATGTGATGTATATAACAGTGACTTTGCTTTGGGTGTCTTTCTGAAGACAGGATTAGGCACATCAAAAATTCCAACCTTCCTCCTAAAATTTCTCAATTTTTTAAGTTTGATGTTGATGAAACATCCAAGAAGCATCAAAGAAAACTAAAAATCGACTTATTTGAAAGCACCCACAGAGTGAAGATCCCCGCCAAGGCTGCACAGTCCTCTAAATGTATTTTTAAAGCAGTAGTCTTTTTGGAAATACTATTTTTGACCATGCAACTAGTATCATATGAGAAGATTGACACCACTCTTGTATGTGTACGGTGAATATAAAACTGGAGCCTACAGCTGGTTAGCTTAGCTCAGCTAGCCTGGCTCTGTCCTAAAACAAACAAAAAAAGATACAGTGTAACACATTCATCAGCGAGCTTTACATGTGCTGAGATGTTAATTTTGTCAAGTTTGGACAGATCCAGATCCAGCAGACCCTGTTTCCAGTCTTTATGCTATGCTAAGCTAACTGGCTCCAGCTGCATAGTTAACAGACATATATGAGAGTGCTATTGATCTTCTCATCTAACTCTCTGCAAAAATGAAAGGAAACTTATTCTCCTTTAACAATAGAAAGTGGTGATCTGCATCCTGCTCCAGGTTCATTGTGATAAACAATCATGGATATTTGCCAGATTTAGTTTTTATATGAGCAAGTTGCACTCGCTCATGAGAAAATGGTTGAACATGTAAAAAAATATCCAACTTACATGTAAAAATTCTCCTCAATCTGTATCTAAATCCATATTTATCACATTTCCATCAAATTTCATTGAAATCTGTCAGAAGATTTTTTTTTTAGATGTCCACATAAGTAAAACATACAGAGGCACACACTTCACTAACACAACTTCTTGGCAGTGGGAAGATTGGCCCAAAAATTGGAAACTGGTGGTTATTACTCGCTGCTCCTCGCATCATTTCCTGGTGGTGCACAGCAGCACAACAAATTCACTTCCTGCACACACCAGTGCAGTTCAGTTGGCACAGTGAGCCAACCAAACACAGACAGTTGGTCAGATTTTGTTGGACTTCATTTGGTCCGTGACCAATGGGCTTTTGGTTCTCAGCGTGTGCAGCCGGGGTGACCTCTGAAGTTATCCTCGGCCATTTCTAAAACACAAGACAGCTGCGCATGCATCCCTTGGCCACATGTGGGTTACTGTGAATCAAAAATTAGGTTATTCTTTTCTTTTTTGAATGGTTGTCAAGGTTTAGTGTGACCTCTTGCCTGCCGTGCGTGCTTGCTGTACACGCATTTATATATCGAAAATATCCGCTTTCTGCAAGCCTTGTATTATGGTGTTCTTTTGTGTTTTACGGTTGGTGGCTGGTGGTGCACTGGAGCAGATGTGGCATTTAAATGGCCTTCTTTTTGGGAAGCAGGTGGCAGTGTGATAGCAGTGTGATAGATCATAGATGTCATCTCTGGCTCTGCTTTGTTCTGTATTAGTACTACCAGAATGAGTTCCTGTCTTTGGTGCGTCAGTGGTGCACACATGCATGTACAAGGACACTGAGACATGCACACACACACACACACTGACATATGCAGGTGCTCACACACACACACACACACACACACACACACACACACACACAGCATCCCCGCACAAACGTTCAGATCCACTCGTGTGTACAATACGGACACGCACATGTTCAAACACGCGCGCACACCCGCAGGGAAGAGCAGACCAGCTATGATAAAGGAGCGTTTTCAGCGCTGAAATCCCACAGTGCCACGGTGTCAGACCTTTCCTCCTGTCTAATGACCTGTAAAAGTCCACCACCACCAAGAGCCAAAGTATAATGCAGTTTGATGTGGAAAATGTTTTAGTCAGATGTACACCATGCTAATAGTTGCGCTGAGACACATGATTTCCAGCTCTTAGCTTGATGTAGTTTCTTCCAGCAAGCACCTAGCACCATAATGACTTCGCCCAACTGTAAAAATGGAACTGAGTGATTATAATTATGGTTGTATCTGATTTTATAAGCCTGTGTGTGTCTCCTCGGGGCCTGTTCCATTTCTCTTCTCACGCTGCTGCTCTTTATTCCCGGGGAGGAGAGAGGGCGTTTCGAACGAGCCCATAGCAAACAGGACTAAAAATAATGACTCTGTGGCTCTGTTTGAGCTTTGCTGCTCTTTGCCTTCCCCTCAGGAATAGCTCTCTAAATACACACAGCGCTGAAGCCGCGGCACAGCCCTGGGCTGTCTGCGTGCCTCCTCAGTCATTTTCTTAAAATATCCAAAAGCTTTATTGATCTGGCCCCCGTCAGCCTTAGATGCATGAGATCTCTCCTCTGCCATTTTCAATATAACTTGTGTGCTTTTGTGTGTGTGCGAGTGTTTTGTTTGTTCCGGCTTTGAGAAGACTGAAAAAAAAAAATCAAGCTGAGAGCTGAGTGCAAGCAGCTGAGAAAGTGTACTAAATTATTGTTATTATTAGCCTGTAATGACATCATCTCTCCAAGGAATCGTGAACAGAGTTTGTGAACAGTCTTTCCAAAACATCTGATTTGTTGTACTGCCGCATGTTCTGACAGCACTCCCCACTGCTCAATTAATTTTAATCAAATGTTTACAATGCACTAACAGCTTGGAATTTTGTGTGTAATAAAGATGCAAAAATTTTACTTTGTTTGAAATGATCGCCCCAAACAAACACTAATTAGTTTGCTTTGAGAGGTGATATATTCACGCTGTCCAATCACAGGCGGAGAGAGAAGCAGCGGGAAATGTGGATAATTGAGCCCCTACTGTTTGTTCTGTCTGGTGCTATATATCTTTGTGTCATACACCCGTTTCTCTTTTTCTCTTAACATTCCTTTCACTGCAACTTTTACCTCTCCTGCCCCTCTCTCTCTCTCTCTCTCTCTCTCTCTCTCTCTCTCTCTCTCTCTCTCTCTCTCTCTCCCCCCTTCCTTTCCCCTATCTATATCTCTTTCCCTCTTCTTGTCTCTTCTGTTGTATCTAAAATACATCAAGCCACAGTTTTCACCTAGACTTTCTCCTTCTCTCCTGGTCCCTACAGCCTTTCATCTCTTACATCCCTTACAAATTTTCTGCCCACTTTCCCGGCTCTATCCTGCCTCTGTTTAATTCTTCATTTTCTGCCTCACCTCCCATGATTCTTCACTCCCACTTTGCTCTGTCAGCCTCCCTATCTTCCTTTGCGCCCTCTTGAGTATCACTCCTCCAGCTTCTCCCACCTGTCTTCACTGAGAGGCACCACACGTGGCCCTCCGGTCGCTGCTTGAGTGTGTTTACTGTTCACTGGTGCTCGTCTGAGAGGAGGCTGATACTCTTCGACCAGGGATCTAGTGGCCTCAAGCCCAGCTGATTTCTCTGTAAAGATTTTTTTTTTTATATGTAAATGAGCAATTACCTAAACTGTGGATCTAGGTCCAGGAGGTGATTAGCTTAGCTTAGCTAAAGGACTGTAATCAGGGGTGAACAGCTAACCTGGCTCTGCCCAAAGCTCTTCAAACACTTCACTCCCAGTATAGGCCACCAGTTTCCAGCGTTTATACTAAGCTAAGACAGCCATCTCTTGGCTGTACCTTCATATTTAGTGTAGAGACATGAGTGTGGTGTCTGTCCTCTCATCTAATTATTCATCACCCAAAGCCTCTCATTATTTTTTTAAGGTGTCCTGTTTACATGGCTCAGCGTTCACAGGCACAACAGCCGACTCTCCATCACAAATAATGTTGTGAAAGAGATGCAGCTACATGGAGCTCTTGGTTCCAGCTGTACAGACTGCTTGTATATTACAGTCAAAGGAAGAGAGTGGCGTATTTTGAAGGTAACCATAATGGACTAGTATGAAAACAAATAGATATTCTGGTCTTTACTGGGCTGCAACTAATGACTGTTTCCATTATTGATTAATCTGCCAATTATTTTCTCAAGATATCTGTCTATAAAATATGAATATTTTTCTCTCAATCAATGAATTGACTCGTTGTTCCAGCTTAAGGTTTTACAAAGAACGCCCTTCATCCTGAAACCATTTTAACTCAAAATGAAACAGACAGAATTGCATTTCTTTCTAAGAATTAACCATATATTCTGATCCTATTGTGTACATGAAGCATTTTCATTGTGATTAAGTTCTCATTCTGGTTATTAATGGAATAAAATGCTCCATGTGGGAAGTCCACTATTTTTCCATTTTCTTATCCACACTCTGAACTTTAGGCTGCATTTGCAAATTCAAGAGTCAAGTGGTGACATTTGTGGCTGAGCAGAGCATTTTCCTCAACATGGGGAGAACAGAGAAAAGAGCACAGAGATCACACTTTTACTGCTGATCACAGAGTAAGAGTAAGGAAGTAAGTGTATATCTATTCTAGAAAAAGCCATCATACCACTGCATTATGGCCTAATAGTCCGGTGGGCACTGTTGGCAGGGAAACAACTCTGCCTCTTCTGTCGTAGCTTTGAATGTTAAGTGTTGGTGAATGTAAACAGAAGCATTTGCTCTGTGATTGTGAGTGACTAACACCTACGGTAAGTTTGAATTTTACTGTTATTGTTACATAATTTAAACTTTCTTGCATCCAATCTGTTTGTAGCTACAAATATCAAAATGTTACGTCACTTATATTTTGCCAGAAAACAAGTAAAATAGACCACCAAACAACGATGCATAAATGGTGTATTATTAGAGGAAATTTTTAGAGCCACTGCTAGGTGTTGAAAGGTGGAGAAGATAAGAGAAACAGGAAAAGGGGGGAAATAACACTTTTATGTGAGATCTTTCAGAGGTGTCCCATTCATTCTCATCACCCAGTCACCATCTGGTGCATCCCCAGTGGACAAATAATTAAAGAATACCAATACAAAAAATACTCCACACTTGCTTTAGGAATGCACTGTTAGAAATAACTTTAAAATGAATGCTAGAGAAAACAGCATATTAAAAAACATAATTATCAGCCGGGGACAGTTGTTGAGCCCAAGCTGGATTGGCTTACGCCACATCTGGGAAAATAGATTAACCATTATAATTCTTAACCTGCTGTGAGTACCAGATGTTTGAGATTTTTCATTAATTCCATTAGAAGTGAAACTGAAACTGCATTTCTGTTGGTACTGAAGTCAATAGCAGTTTTTAGTCATGCTCAAGGCAATTTCCTGCAGGCACCTTTTGTGTCTTTTAAAACAACAGTAGTCACTGCTGAATGTCTTTCTTTGTAGGGAGATGCATTCACTTACCTTTTCTTTGTAACAGTTTTTCCAATAATTTCAAACACTTCTGTCTGTGTGATTTTTACACTCTTGCTTTCAACAGAACAGCTATAGGACAAAGCAATCATGTCACGCCATTGATTGTGTGATTGCAATATTAGCCTTGTCGACAGCTGTACTCGCTGTGCCTTAACAAGCAGGAGGTAAATACTGCACACCACTGGGGGCTGATTGAATATGTTTATTTAATTTCTGTCCAAAAGCGAGGCAGGCAGTTGGATGTCTGATTACCGCAACTATTACCACCAAAGTATTACTCTCATGTTGAGAGGTGTGCAGAATGGTGTGTCCTCTGCAACACAGGGCAGAAATAGAAATGCAGAGCAGTTGCACCGTGGCGGTATAGATGTAATGTGCCCTATGGGTTTGATCCTTTTTTGCGGCGTAATGAATCTTTCTCACGTCACTTGCTTCGTGAATGCCTCCTCCAGGTGATTCACCGCTGCAAATCAAACTTTCTCTCTGTGCTTTCTCAAGCAAGACCAACTCCCTTTAACAGATTCTTCACAGAGCAGATAGTCTGACAATAAAAGCAGATATTCTTGCCCCGGCGTAGCATTTTGTCATAAGATAAAAGCCTTCCTCCCTTCTATCTCCCTTTTCATCAGTACAGAAGAACACAATGTGAAGGCAAACCCCATTTTCTTCTGCACTCTGAATATCTCTGCAGTGCAATGTGGAGAGTGTCATTTGTAATGAATAGCCCTGAGGTAATTAGAAACACGCTGCTCTTCCAGGAGAAAAACAAGATCTTGAAAAAGTGATGATGAATAAATAGAAAAGATGAAAAAAAAAAACAGCAAAGGATGAAGGAGGGATGGGCCCTCCTGGCTGAGAAACAGATGCCGGAGCTGTATTGTTGATACTCTCTGCTGTTTGGCAGAGGACGCAGCGGGCTTTTGCCAATTCATTAACCAGTCTGGTAAGGAGGCTTCACACTGTCTCCAGCAGCACTCAAAACACCGCCTACTTGTCTTGTCACTCATGAGCTTGTTTGGGCGATGACGGGGTGTTGGTGTGTTTCTGCATGTTTGTGTGTATTCTGTCGGTGTTTGCACAAACATCTGTGTTTGAATCTCAGAGACTGAATGGGACATTAGATAGGAAATGATTCAGTGTAATTGAGAACTATGAAGAGCAACGCTGTTTATTAACCCCGTCTCACACAAAATACATTTAGATTCTACTGATTAGCTGTTCAGCATGTTCTAGAGGCATTTCAGTTGCTCCCTGTGAATTGCTGTCAAATTCATTCTCCAAAGAAATAGGGGGCAGCATATCACCAAAAAGTTGGGGTGTCCACCCCTATCATAAGAAACAAGAGAGGCATCCTTTGGTGCCTCCTCCCTCTTGCCATAGTCAGACTGGTCATTGGGCATACTGGGACAAATCCTGATCCGCCGTCACGTCAGTGGTCAAGTGGAAATTTTTATAGGCTCTCTCTATGTACCTGTCTTTTGGGGTGCGCATGAGAGCGTGCTGTGTGTGCGGTCTGGGACTGGACAGTAGGAGTAGGGTGACGAGGTCCAGGACCACGAGGTAGAGCAGCTAGAGCAGCAACATCAACAGCTGAGCTTGAAGAAAGAGTAGAGGAATGTCGCTGCAGCACTGGTTTATAGCTGCCTCTCAGTTACTACTTCTTCATCCTCTCATGTTGGACTGAGGGACGACTGATGCAACAGTGACTCACTATCGCCTCTCAAGGAACAAATACAAAGTGGTGTTACAAGATGGGACCAGTTGGGGCTAGTTAGTTAGCATGCTAATGTCGGTAGCTATCTCTGCAACACAATACATAGACGTTTTTGACATAATGTCATAATGTTATTTCTTCACACTGTTTATAATCTTAATTACTTTGTGAATGTTTTCAACTAAATACTAAAATATTACCTCTTTTAAAAATAGAAGACAATAATTTTTATTATGGCGTGCACAGGTGTTGGATCTCAAATCAATGTAGCTGTGCTATGAATTTTTAAATTTAAGGCTGGGGTCTACCCTATAAGGTGCTTTTGTTTGTTATTTATGTGAAGAAATTGGAAAAAAGTTTCTTTCTGCTCATTAATTCCTAAAATGTATCAAACCCCAAATCTGAATTGAAATGCAATGGCAAGATACAAGTACACGGTCTACAGAAACAGGTTTGAATCCATCACCACTTCCAACCCTCTGCTTTGAGCTGTCACGCTGTCAGACGGATTGATCCCACCTCACTTAAATGCACCATAAGCTACAGTCACTTTGACAAGGTGAGGAGGGTTAGTCATTGCTGACTTTGACATGGATGGAAAAAGAACGATGGAGACACTAATAGAGTAATCAATACTCACCATTTTGAATGTCGAAAGAGATTGTCTGGCCAAAGGATGGCCAACGTGATCTGATAACAATCTCAGTGGTACTGTACAGATATTTGAGTGTGTGCCACTGTGTCTGATAATCCTTGCAGCCCTGGTGTGTGCAGTTTGCATGTTGGTGAGTTTGTTTGTGTGGTAAGGGTGAAGGAAGCAGATGTAGATGTGTTAGAAAGATGTCATCCGCACACATCAGATTCCTGTGTGTTAGTCGCTGTAAATTTCCATGCTGCATGTCTGAGTCATGGGCTTGTTTGTGTATGTGTGTTTGCAGGTGATGATCGCACACAACTGTAGTCTTTAAGGGACACTTTACCCTTTTTCTTCTTAGAAATATGTATCATCATGTGTATCATTTATACTTTGCTGTTTTTCTGAGCATTATAAGGTGAATTTAAGATGTTTGGATGTGTTTTTTCACCATTCCAACCATCTATGGCTTCAGTTCTTCTTTGTTGGTACGACAATCAATAAGCAGTTTCCTGATGTTCACTGTGATGGAAATATACAGAAATGAATGGAAACAGTCTGGCTTGCAAACATGTAAAGGAGATGTGATTTGTAGTAAATGCTCTATGCTCCTTTTAGTTTGGATGCAGGGTTGTGTCGACAATTTCAAATTCTCCAATGCAGTGCCACCCCTGACTGACCAACAAAATGGTTTTCACATTCGATACAATCTTTTTACTCTTGGAATATTTTCTGTAACTGTATCTCCCTATTTGGCCTAAATACAAATCTAAATTAGAATTAAGATAACGGAATCTAAAAAAATACCACAATTAGTCTTGAAAAAGTGTGTAATTGTGAAAATGTCACCATCACAGCCACTGATTATCTGCTGTGTTCTTTCATAGAATATGATGTGCTATAAAACGTAGCTTACCTGGAAATAGGTTTTATGAATTAATCTCTTGAAGACGTGGATGTGCCAACATTTATATCTCAAAAAAAAGTATCTGTCAGATAAAAATAAATACACACACTTGAAACCTTTTCTACTCTGGTTAAGACAGCTGTTCAAACAGAAAATTACAAAACAACCTAACCGAAAAAAATATGTTCACATGAGGATTTAATGGAATATATCTCTCATGTAAAAAAAATAGCAACGCTACCAAATGAAGCATGCAGACTATTTTAGTTCCTGTAATCTCGGTTTCGCCTCCTGGGTCTGAGTCTCAGCACAGTCAGAGTTGCTGTCCTGTTTGGATTGTGTTGTGCTTGTCTGTTAGGTGACACATTTAAGTTGTCCTTTGTAATGCAGCATAACAGAGCTGAGCATGACTAAACATGACCAACCTCTCAGGCTGCAGGATGCTTCCAATAGCAGATCGCTACTCAGCTCCACTTCTGAGAGATGACCAGTAAACATGCCAGGAATCTGTGACGGACTCTGGTTGTACGAGGCGGCCTTGGCAGAAGTATGTATCTTTGATACTATTACACGCACAGGCTCTTAGAATCTTCTTTTTCATATTTTCATTGAAATGTTACTTAGCTGCCAAAAGAGCATCACATAAGTGAAGTCTTAAACCAAGAGCAGTGAGCAAGTGCTCTGTCAGGAAAAACTGGATTGTTCCAGTTTATTAAAACCTGGGCTTTTTTTTTTTTTTTTTTTTATGATTATTATTGTTTTGGTCATGATTTTAAGTTAATTGTTCAGCTTGACCACAAGGGGTGAGGAGGGAAAGAAAACATGAGCAGTCAGACTTTCATATTTTCACGTTTCTCGTGTTAAAGTTACTGCTTTATGTGTTAATACAAACTCAACACTTCCTGTAACCGTCTTTTAAAGCCCTCTAGCGTTTTGGTCGGCAGAAACTCTTTTATTGCTGTGCTGCAGTAAGCGTATCCTCTCATTTCTGGTTTCTGGCGTTTCTGTTGTTTACATGCTAATCAGATCTGCTAGTTTCTTTAGCAGTTACCAATAGCTTCTCTCTCTCCATCCCACTCTAATGCTCTCTCTGTTTGGTGTGTCTTATGTTTAGTTATTTCTCTGCCTCTTTTATCGATAATGATACAAGTAATGAAAGTAGTGTATTTGCTGTAGTGGAGGTGAGGCTCAGTGTATTGGAAGCACTCCTCCGCTTCCC
>NW_019525114.1:990550-1014928 GCF_002814215.2 Seriola lalandi dorsalis
AGGTGTAGCCCTAAGCTCTGGGTCGGCATCCATACACGTCCAGCTATACCCAGTCTTGTTTGAAAGAAAGTCTCTAAATCTGGTGACAGTGTGCTAACAGAACATGTTTGCACCAGAAACAGTCAGTCAGGGACTTTCCAGATTATAAACCTGGTTGCGGTCCAGTCAAAAAGACTAAGAGTTGAGTGTTTAAACTTTATTTAGAAAGTGTGACTGAATTTCAGACTGATTGTCTTAGAAGAACAGATTTTGTTAGTTCTCTCTTTTTAAATTACTGTCCTTTTTTTGTGCCTCAATTACCAGTTTTCTTACACATACAAATGTGTTGTGGGTCATGTGAAGTGTACCTTTTTATTATTCAGATTGTATTCTAGCAGAAGTGCATATTGTTTATCTGTCCACCAAGAGCAAGGGAGAAATATTGGAGGTGGGAACGCTTTGATCAGATTCAAGAGGAACTGAATGTGAAATCTGATGAAAGAACACAAGATTGGAAAAAAAACACAAACAAAAACATGCACATTTAGGATAAGCTGTGATTTTCAGGTATTCCTGGAATATTTTGTTCTTCACAGAGAGCACATTTGCACACACTGTAGTTTTTGTTTTTACATTAGACAAAGAGGAAGAAATCTTGTGTGCATATTTTACATTCATGCTGGCAGATTATTCACTTGATCCATGCTAATGCTTTGGCGTGCTCTTGCTTTTCTCGAAATGGAAAAAAAAAAGGTCATACTCACCGCAGACCTCTCTCTTTTTTTTATCTGCACCTCCGCTGCAAAACAGTATTGCAGAAAAGAGGCTTATTTTTGTGAGCTGTACGGTACACGTCGCTGTCTGGAAGGTGATACTGTACTCGCAGGTAGCTTGAACAGACAGCTGCCAGAGAGGAAGGAGGCAGAGAAGGAGAAGAGAAGGAGAAGGAAAGGACAGAGAGAGGGAGAGGGAGAGGGTGAGGGTGAGGGGGTGGGGGAGTAGAGGATACAACAGGGGAAGAAAGGAAATGCGATGAAATGAGGAGAGGAGAAAAAAAATGCTTGGAGTCTGCAGTCAGCAACATGTCAAACTGCTCTCCAGATTACTCTGCACCCACAAGAAGACAAGGGAGTAGTGAGTGACAATAACGCACCTTCTGTGTGTTATTTCTATCGACACAATGCAAAGTAATGCCCACTCCTCTGAAAAGACAGATTTTTAAAAATTTTGAAAAAAAATGAAAATACACCAACTAATTGGTAAGTAAGCTCCTGGATCAAGTGAAGGTTTACCATTTGTTAGCTGTGTGTGTGTGTGTGTGTGTGTGTGTGTGTGTGTGTGTGTGTGTGTGTGTGTGTGTGTGTGTGTGCGCGTGCGGTTTTTAGTGTGCTGTGGTGCATATGCTTACACCTCTGAGATTATGCTAAGCAAGCTTATACAATCCACTTAGCATACAGGCTGTAATAAAGTATTAACATGCACAGTCACAGGCCAAATAAATCCTGGGTAAAAAAAAAAAAGAAGAAAAAAGTGGTGAAACTGCGACGACTATTTTAGTCACACAATGGAACGCTGATCAAAGAGGAACCAAAAACAAAGCCAGGGCTTTGGGTTTTCTTTCATTAATGACAGTACAAACATCAACTGGTTTAGAATTGTGTGAGTGAGGTAACCAGTTTGCCTAGCATGGCTTCACTCAGTGTTGATCTCAGATGCTGGGTGTCACAGAAAAATTGAGAAATCTGAGAATTGTCTGTCAGAATAAATAGACAGATCTATTTTCATTCCTTAAAACATCTCATTAAAACACATAGACAAAGACTGGGGTGTTTGCCATCTACATTTCCACCTCAAATCACACTCTCAGAAAAATGTCAATCATTAAGGCAATTAAAAAAACACATGTAGAAATAAGCCTCCGTTGACTTCCCATCAGCTCAGATCAGCTGTCATCGCTCTGCTGTGAAACTGACAGTATGTTTTGTCATTTTACACGACTTAACACGCAACTTCTGTTGTTCCCGCTGCATGATTTTCTTTTCTCAGAGCTTCCCAGAGTAACTCATTTGTGAATCATGAAGTGTCATTTATCACATTATTGATCATGTTAACTGGTGACAGTTCAATAACATTATATCTAATATGGTATCGGCGTGTTTACAGTATCACTGTATGAAAAGCTAATAGATGATAAGATGTGTTGTGTGCATCAGTAACTCAGAATTAAAGCCCAAATTGACTGTTTGCTGTGTCTTGCTCCACTTAGTTACTGTTGTTTCACCTGCCAAGCTTCCTGTTATCAAAGAGCATTCAATTCACAATGATAATGGAGGCAGATATACCACTTGAAATTCTGTGTAATTTTTTAAACAATGGTCCTTGATTTCAGACAGAGTTTGACAAAAGCAGTCTTCTGATTTTTAGTCGACAACATCTGATGTTGCTGCTGAAATGTCAGCTGTCATTAGCATGTTTTATCAGCTGTAACACTAGCTCAATGAGTTGGTAGAAAATTCTATCTCTGGTGGGCTAGCTAGCTTATTTAGGCTAAAGCTGCATGCAAAAAGTTAGCATGTTCAGAAGATAGGAAAATAAAGACAAAGCCTACACTTGTATTGCAGTGTAGTCTTTGCTATCATAAGTAAGAAAAAAAAGGAGGATCATTCATTCATAACCCCATTCGGCTGGTTAGCTTATGTAGCCTACTTCAACAATATGTTGTTTTTTGGAGGAGAAAAGCTTTTAGGAGGAGGGCGAACAGTGGGCTGCGGTTGCTGGAGTGTAAACGCAGCTGCTCATGTTAGCCTAAACTCTGATGGCATCAAGCGCAAAGCACCGAGGCTTTCACACAGTTGAGAAATACTACACAGTGGATCTTCATGTTGTGAATGGAGCTTTTTGAACAGAACCTGTAAAACCCACAAAGACTTAAGTAAATGACTATAGGTAGTAAGCTAGTTGACATGCTAACATAAAAAAATTGCTAAATTATACCAAATCATCACACATGTTTAATCCATTCCTTCAAATTTGCGTTTGTGCTTTTTGTTTTGGAAGAGTAGTCAAAAATACACCAAGTATCGCTCTTACTGTTGGACATGTAGTGCTTCAATGTTTGGAGAAATCTAAAGACTGAGATGCTGCACAACAGCTTTCAGAGGAAGGATTTGGTCATTGGTCAATTTGTCATATTTTCCAAGCACTCTTAAAAAAAAAATATATAAATATCCTGTGTGAGTTCAAAATAGCTCCCGGGCCAGCATGGTGGCCTGAAGCCAGTAGCATGCAATGCACATGTAACAGCTGTGTGATCATCATGTGTGTGCGTGTGTGTGTATATATGTATTTAAAGTAAGTTCATAGTAGCTGTTGTTTTTCTCTGCAGAATTAATTCAAACAAGGCTAATTGTGTTTGTCCTGGACTGGTCAATAAAAAGCCAGACACAACAACTAATAAATCAATTAGAGGGTGTGAAAATGTATTTAGTATCACCAAACCTTCCCTTCTACTCTCTTTTTCCTTCTCTCAGCTATAAAACCTTGTGCAAACCGGATTGATTAAAACTTCCTTCTTCACTAAAACCCATCTGTTGGGCCAATCAGGCCTTTCCTAATGCATGACCCAATCTGTGTCCCAGGCCTGTGTTTAATCCGGCAGCTTACATTGAAAGAGCACACGTAGAGTGGAGCTTCTCTGCAGTCGCCACCACTGGTTGGACAGGCGCTAATACCAAAAGCGTTTCAAGAGTGGTGGTTAGTGGAATTAGCGAGAGTTGGGCACAGATCTAAGGCAGAGTGGACTCCTGATTTTGTATTTAATAGCCTTCGCTCTCCATCCTACCCCCTTCCCTCCCCTCTTCCCCCATATGTGTGTGGCTTGTCCCCGGGGGCCTGCTGAATATGGGCAACACTAAGTGGAAAAGAGTGTTAAGTGTGGTTAAAAGGGATAGAAGGGATAGGAGACAGGAATAAAGTGGAAATCGGCTTCAGCAGGACGGACAGTGTTGTTAACATTAGTGGTGTGGTGTAAGGTAATATTTTAATGAGTGATGGTTAGTAGATCATCGACGAAGCCCCCACTGAGCCAATTCAGCTCTTAGGTCAAAGGAGGGGTGTTGGAGAGAGATGCAACTGCTGTGCTGTCACTCAGAGAGGCTTTTAATGGTCAAAGAGCATGTTGTTTGACAAAAACACTCGCTGGTCCTTATACCACATACTGTATTTTTCATTCGTGTGTTGACAATCATAAATGGTGCAGCCTCAGGCTTGGGGTTTGGTGCAGAAATTACATCACAATGCAGCATAAGTGTTTACAGTTGAAGTTAGTGTCTCATATTGTTTAGAAGAAGCGTTTTCTGAGCTGATCCTCAGTGCTAATGGAACCTGCGAGACTCAACACTGTGATAAAACAATATTTTTAGAGGTGTTTGGGGACCACAAACCATGTCGGCATTACCTATGTATGTGCCTGTGATAGCTAAAGAGCATTAATTTCGCGTCAACAACTCAGGCAGGTTTCCAGAATATGTATATATATTTAATAAGGCTGCTTGACAAACTGGTGATCACAAAGACATATTTTATGAAACAGAACTTCTCAGTCCTGTGAGAGGATTATTCAAAGCAAAGTTAGGATTCTTCACATTTCTGGGTCAGATATGCGTCCATAAATCTTTCTTATGGAAAATGTCATTTCTGCCCCACCCTGCCTGCCTCCCATTTCAAAAAGAAAAAAGTAAGAAATAAACAAAAACCAATGGAGGAAAAAAAAAAAAAAGAAAAAAGAAAAAGATTGTCTAGACATATGTTGTGGAGAGAGAGATAATTGAGGCGCACTGTCCTTGATCTGGAGATTAAATTTTCATTTACGGAATAAAGTACAAAGCAGAGAAAAAGCCTTCAAAGAGTCTCAGTGAAACTGATAACACAGCACATATCAACATTCACCTGACGTTAGGTAGAATGCCATTATAATATGTGCTGTGCTATCGTTTCGGGCCAAACGCAATGAAAGCAGTTTTCAACCTTGGGGCCTTGAGCTCGCCTTGCAGGCTGGCAACTGCACCACCAATTATTTCACCACAATGTCAAGGTTGCATGCTTTTCACATTTTGAGCACCTTGCCACGCTGATGTCTGCTTATGAAGCTAATAGAATTGAGCAAAACTATATTTAATGTCAGACATTTTCATAACTTTATTTCATTACTCTGATGATGATATTATAATTTTATGTCGCTTTATGTCTCTGTTTGATTGGCACTTGAGGCATTTAAGTAAATGTCCTTTGTAAAGTGGTGTCAAACGGTGTCCGAGCTGCAGGATTAGACTGCGACGGTGATAAGTGAGCAGGCAGGAGCTAATTAAGTGTTGCTTAAGCCTCCGAATACAGTGTCATATATCAGTAATCCTGTATGACCTCGGCCACTGGAGACCAGAGATTGTTGGCTTAGACACAGAAAGCTCACTTATATATAGAATGATATAATAGATTTCACTTTGTCCATTAACAGATCATTTGACACTGTAATTAAAAACAGCTCGCAGTGATGAATTAATCAATTCCCGAGAGTGGGTGTGTAAGATAAGCTGAGAGCAGTTTCGCTCACACCGGAGACAGAAGGTACGTGCAGTATTTAGATACTTTGGAGGGGAAATTGACAGGGTCTGTGATTCCAGTGGTTCTGCAGCTGAATGAAAAGGGCGAGGCAAAAATAAGAAAAAATAAATAAATAAGAGGAGAGTGCGGAGGGGAGAAAGAAAGCAGGAAACACAGCAACATTCAGACACTTCATGTCGTAAATCGTATGCGTACACTTACAAACAGCAGGTTTTAATGTTACACTCATTGTTTTGTTTGTTTGTGTTTTGTTTAAAATGTATCTTTCATGGGAGTAGCTGTACATTATTATTGCTATTTATTAAGAGGTTTAAGTGGCACATCAAGCAGTTGGTTAATTAAAGAAACTAGATGACAGCTGTCAAATGTCGAAATAGAATTTACAGGTAAAAAAAAAACAAAAAATAGAATCAGTAGAATAAAAGACAAAACGAGAGACATTTAAGAAAATACTGCATCTCTCTACCTCCCACTGCCACCAGCATAAACGTATACCTCACACTGTAAATTCTGCGACATATGGACAACCCCTGGGCTCTTCCCGCTCGCCTGCACCGTTGGCGTGACAGCACATTGACACGCTCAATGAGGAGCTGTCATTAAAGGGTGGCATGTGAGCCTCCGGTTACCTAAGGAAGGTCTGCTGAGACACAAACGCCCATCTATCTGTGGAGATTCTGCTGCTTCTCTGAAACGTGATGATACTTTAATAGGTGTTGTTTAAAGGCAGAAAATCACCACTGTTGTGACGCTTTGACAAACGGGTATTATCAGGTGTGTATAGCATTTATATAACATTTAAATCATAGAATAAACCTAATTGATATTTTCATTAAACTACTTGTAGCACATACAGCTGGACACTTTTTTACAGCTAAAATATCATTATGGAAATGAGCCTTGTGCTAACATGAGACACAAAAGCAAAACACACCACCCCTCCCTCTCTTCCTCCCTGGTTACCGTCATCCTTGTCACGTATTCCATCTCAGCTAATGCAGGAATCCATCGTCACCGATAGCGACATTGTCCTGCAATTAATGCTAGCCTGAAGCTCATTGCAAGAGGAGTAGTATACCAAAAGCACGATTACACATTGATTGACAGCAATTAGCTCCTTCTCCTGCCTTCTCTGATTGGTCAGAAGGGCACGGCTCGCTCAGAAACTTTAGAGGGGAATATCTCTGCACTGCTCTCAGCCTGTTCAATGGTCAATTAGTCACAGAGGTGTTTGACAGCACCTCTATAGTTTTGGAGCATATTTCAACTAAAAAATATTAAAGTTAACACTGCAGCTTTAATTTGTGATATCCCGGTCTCAGGAAAATTAGCTAAAAATTCACATTTAACTAACTTGCAGAATTTTACGTAACATTTTTTATGAACATATCACTGGACCGTTTATGCTGAATGTTTACATGTATTTCATTGTGTTTAAGTGTCTTCATTTGCTTCTGGCAGCTAAAGCATGAATGATTGTTTTTCTGGTTATGTTAAGGCAACTTAAAACACCTGGTCAGGTGTAAGGAAAGATGGCGGTGCCTTGGTTGACGGTGACCTGAATTATGAGGGAGGCTGAACTGACATTGATGAATGGACTTTTTTTTTTTCAAACTTTACTAAAACATGGGAAAGTAGGATGCAAACCTCGGTTTCTATGGTTACATCTAACCATCCTCCAACTCTCTGACCTCTGTGCAGTAGTAGAACTTCACACTTCCTGGATTGGAAAAAAAAAACCTGCCAGTGAATCTAATCCAGGCAGCAATTAAATGTTCCTCAAAATGTATTTGACAAAGTAAATGAGTGAATATAATTTGACTGACTTGTCTACATGCGGTGTATTCAGCAGTCTGTATTGTATCTGCTGTCAGCATTTCTCTTATTGTGCTGTACATCTTTACATGTCACAGGTTTTGTTTGATAAATGATGCGTCTTTTTTAGCAGCTTATTGCTGGAATTGGTTTACTTCCTGTGACGTGAAAAGAGACTAAAATACTGAGAATTTCAGAAAAGTAAAATTCAAATGATTGTTAACTACAATACAGTAACTGCAAAACATGTTTAATACAGTGCAACTTATAGATTTCATTGAATTCTGTAATTATATGCAGCCGCACACTCAGGAAGTCACAGGAGACGCGGCATCTTCGCTCAACTGACTATAGGTGAAACAAATAAACAGTAAACTCTGTTCCCGCTTGCAGTTGTCTGTGCACTCACCAAAAATGCAGCCTCATTTATACTTTAAATTAGCTTGCATAAATAAGCTGGAGTGTGCCCGGAAAACACAAACACAAGACTCCCTGCTGGAAAGGCACAAAGGAGCAGCACAGAACAAAATCTTTTGAAGGGACTCTAAAAGGGAATTAAGCAGGCCTGTCAAAAAATTAAACTGGCTCTGGTTTGAAAAGGGATTCTTTTAGCTCCTCTCTTCTGCCTCGCCATTCCTTCTCCCAGAATACATGGGGCCCTGCCAAGACACTGCAGTCCACACTGCAGATCTTTCTGCCATGGAGGAAAACCTCACACAGAGTCTGTTAATACTGCTTATTGTCTTACAAAGAAAACACTCGAGTCATTTTTCTTTTTAAATCCAATATTTAGGGACTTGAGTTTGTGGTGAAGCAGTTCATGTCTTGTTCATATGAATCTTTTTTTATTTGGTAGTCTGCAGTAGGTCATTTAAGGATGCTCCAGTTTATCCAGACTTAAAATCACCAGATTTCTGATTTGAACTGGAACAATGTTTGAATGTCCGTACGAAATGATTCTGTAAATAATATTCTACATCCCTTTTCTCTGTGGCTCTCACTAGGTAAAACATTTTCATGCTCTTCATTAAAGCAGGTGGCCTTTTCATCCCATACACCGTAAAGTAGGTCTGCATTTTTAGTAGTCTACTAAAACGTATCATCAGACCTACACGATGGAAACAGAAGGGCAAAGGAAGCATCTGTTTGTTAGGTTGTTTCTGCTGTTTCAGCAGGAGCTACTTTACCACACTTTGTTAGTATTTACCACTTTCCATTGCACTTTTAAGGAGGTAAAAGTCTTCTGATTTAAAAGACCTGGCCAAGAGGGCAGCATTAAGCACTGTCACAACAATAAATACAAACGACATAAACGGGCTAAGACCACTGCCAGATGGTACTAAAGTGTATAGACGGTATCCAGTTGCATAAACAGGTATGATTTCCCCAAACTGTTAAAAATAAAGTAAAAATAAACCTGAAGGATCTCACTATAGACTTAGATTCACCAACAGCAAACAGTTCTGAGGATTTCTGGCCCTTCTGTACTCTGTTTTATATGATGGAGTATTAGGGCCACATTGAGGGAAAACATTTTTTTTGAGAAAGGTCATAATATCGTGAATATAGAATAAGGTCGTAATTTTAGGCTCCTAGGGGAAGAGCAGCCATAGAACACCTTGTGAAGTTATACTTTACTGTTGGTTTCACAAATAATGAAATACTTAATCTTTCGGCTCATCAGCACCACGTTATCGTGAGTGTCAAGACTTGGAACAGATTGTCCAAGAAACTGTCTATTGCAAAGAACGAACCACATGAACAGAGGATGTTACCTCTTGTGTGGAGGAAGAGGTGGTTGGTAGTTGTCGTCTGAAAAGTTAGCACTGGTTTTGCAGTTTGTCAAGAAAGGATGAGATTGATAATCAAGATTTTAGATCCACGAGGAGGGGAACTTTGGCGAGCACGGCGTCTCCGATGTCAGTCAATCAGAATTAAAGGGCTGTATTGTTCTGACTAAAAATAACATGATATGTGAAAATACTGAAAATCTCTGATGACAAGTAAAAGCTCTGCATTAAAAATGTTAAGTAAGAATAGGTACCACTTAACAATAAGTTTACCCTTGTAAAGGATTTATGAATGGTTTATATATTTTATATTAATAGTTTATTAATTAGCTCATCAACACTTTATAAATCATTTATAAGCTGTTATAACACATTAGATAAAAAGAGCAACAGTGACCTGTTGCTTGCCAATTAGTGAGCCCACATGTATCTGTACTGTTAAGCCTCATATCTCATTAGTTGCTGAGCTTTCTTTGTTTTTCTCCATCCTCCAGCGTTTGTACCTGCTGCTTCATCGTACTACATCATGTCTGATGTTTCTTCTTCTCATTTTACAACCATTTGTTTATCAGTTACAAACAATTGTAGCTGGCAGAAAGGAGCCTTATTGTAAAGTGTAAAACATATCACCATCTATTAATGAGTTACTGTAAGTCTCCTTTTACCATCTATAAATGGTAGTAACTCATTAGTAAGATTAATTAGTATAAAGCATTAACTTGAGCTTCCCAAATAATCAGTCTGCATCAATGGATGAAAACTGTGTTATAACTTGTATATAATTGTTTATTTATGAGTTACTGTATAAAGTGTTAACAACTGAATTAATAACCTAATCATAAATCATTTATAAATCCTTTGCAAGAGTAGTCTTACTGTAAAGTGGTAGCTAAGAATATGTATTATCAGCAAAATGTCCCTAAAGTTTCAATAGCAAAAGTTATTATAATGCTGAAAAATGGCCTCTGTGAGTTTTAAACAATATTTTCCTGTGAATTGTGGAGGAGTATAATAATAAAAGTACAAGTACCTCAACTTAAGTACAGTGCATGAGTAAATGTATGTAGTTACATTCCATCCCTGCAGAATCAAAACATTTTTTACTGACTTGTTAAGTTTGTGAACAATGGCCATTCGGAATAAAACCTCTGTGAGAAAGGAATTTGCAAAGACCCAATAATAATTCAATATTCAATATACTATTGAACAGTGTCTCAGAACAGCTTTTTCTGTTAGACGAGAATGTGTGTGTGTGTTTGAATGTGTTTGTATTCAGCATCTGTGTTTTAATGAATGCATGTGTTTGTTTGCACAGTGTGTATTGGTGTGTGAATTTGTGTCATTATAGTTTAAAGTGCAAACATCCAGCAACAACATTTGACATCACAATTCCTGCCGAAATTATGTCCATTATCCAGATGTTGCCCCGCAGAATGGAACTGGACTCACTGCGGTAGTCAGGAAAATGATCACAGCTGTCAGACAGTCGCAAGAGCATCTCACATGTACGTCCAATTGGCCTTTTTGCGAAATTGGTTTGAACTATAAACTCCACCTTGATAAGACCAGACACCAACAAACCAGAGCCAGTGCAGAACCTGAAAAACCTTCCAAGCTTTTCCTCGTTAAGTTCCCCGACGTATCTTCTCAAGTGCCGGACCACCTTCCTTCGACCCTGATCCCCCTGCCACTCTCCTTGGCATTGGTTTGAGGTCACTACACATTTTGGTCAGTTCCCCAGAGTTAAGCCTCATGTGTGGCTGTGTGATCTCCGTCCAGCAGTCAATGACAAACCTTGTGAGCAGTGCAGCAGTGACCCTCGTCCTACACTCATAGCTGTTAAAATTTCTAGAGAGTCATCAATATCAACAGAAGAAAAATCGTCCAAAGCATTCCTGATGACATCCTGCTCTTGGCAAACTGAAGAAAGCTTGACTCCAGGTTTCCGTGCTTTCTCTTGATGACGAGGCGAGGCTAACTTGACTGACAAGTACTAGCAGTCTTGAAATTCATTCAGTTGTTTTCCATGTAGCATCAATGGGAAAGGCAGTTTCAAAGTTATTCCAAGGGTGCAATGTTCACAAAACTGTAGACATCTCAGACTACACCAGACCTACTAACCTTTTCTACTGAGATGTAGACGTCTCACTCTGTGTTTTGTTGAGTGGTGCAAGACCAAAGTTATTTCAGACAAAATATAAATAGGGCTTTGAGGGAGCTCATCAGATTGATAGATCAGTGTGTCACAAAGACAGTCATCATCTACTGTACCTAAAATGATGTGTGGGTCAGAGGTGTCTGCTTTTATCACAGCATAGTTGGTATCCGCAGATGAACAGTGATTACGTTGACATATATATATTCTCTGGTTACTGAGGACTCTGTGATGTTTTCTCCAGGAATAATGAACAATTGTTGAAGAGATTCATGAGGTTCATCTGTAAAAGTCTTAACTGATAATCTCTACTCGTTTTTGACCTTTTAACAGCTGGCACTAAATCAGGCTCAGAGACATGATCGTCACAACCAGGATCCTCATCAGACTCAGAGATTTTGGTTGAGTTGCTAGGTAGCAACACAAAATTGGGAGTTTGACAGTGTTGCACATCTTTTCGATGGAAACATCTTTGGGAAGAGGATTTAGCTTGAAGACCCAAACATTAAATTCAAATTCAGTCGTGACCTTTGCTGTATTCTCCTTCAGAACAGGACCTTTCCTTGTTTTAGTATCTCATCATCCTACCTGAATGTCAACTGTGAGCTTCCTTGTCCTTCCCTCCACCTTCTTTTGTTACTTCATTGCCACTGTGAATCAATCCTGTTTCAGTATATCTTGTGGACTGTTTTGCTCTACTTCTTGTTTTGTTGGATGTCTCTGGCGCCTCCTCCCAGCTGTGATTTTCCTTTCCAAGTTTGAACTTCTCCCGTAGTTTCTCAAAAAGACCCTGTTTTTACTTCGGAGTGTGTTAAACGCTTGCAAAAACTACACAGAGCCGTTCTGTCCACATTCGATGGAAGAGAATTTGAGCTTCTTCCAATATCAGGATGACCTCTCTGTCAATCTGTGAATGGGGAAGAGTCGTGTCTGTTAACTTTAGATGTAAGAGGACAGTAAAAGGCCTTTATATATGTAAAAGGAAAAACAAGCCGACTATCTATCTAAATCTAATTGGGGCAGTTATGATCAGTAGCACTGCTGTGCTCCTCTTTATTCTTTCTTTCAGGCAGATGGCTTTTACTTGAAGTAACAAATGGTAAGGTAAACAAGCAGAGATGTTCAGCCAACAAGAGAATTTATTCCAACACAACAGAAGTTAAGTTTTGTGTTGCACTACTGCTCTGGAAAGGATAGAAACACTTCAAAAAGGGAACTGGAAACGTAACTGCTGTGAAAAAGGGACATGCATAAATAGTTGTAAAGACTGTAGAAGAGTTTCAGCTCAACTTTATAAACAGTATCACCGAAAAAAAGTTCACACCCCTTATTGGTGAAAGGCAGATTTGACAGCCTATATTTTAGTATTCTCCAAACCAATAAGGAATTTGGAAAATTGTACCTTGTAGCAGATAATATTCACATATACTGTAAGAGAACCGGATATCAAAAACAATCAAACATTTCTTCTGTTTTGTGATGATTTATCTCTTGTATTTTTTCTCATAATCCTAATCAATACTGGCATTGATTGTTTCTTGGTGCCATGTGTTTTCCACCACACCCAAAAAGCAGAAACATGCACAGCAGCACATAACTAATGTTTGTGTGTGACTGTGTCGAGAGGAAACAGTGTTGGCGCTTTGTATGGAGTAAAACTACATTTCTAAATAGCTCTGAGAATTAGCTTGTCCAAACATGTCAGAGGACTCGGTTACTCAATTACGGCTACTGCTCTCCCAGGACTAGCGGCTGTAACAACTTTTATTAACTACTCTCTTATGAAAAATGGATTCAAACATTCTGAAAATTCTCCCGGCTAGATTGGTGAGAGGTCGGGGGTTGATGTCTAATCCCACATTCAAAAGGTTTGCTCTTATGGCACCAGTCATAACAGTCCACCAGCAGCTTAGAAGCAGAATTAGATAAGTGGCAGTTGCATTAAAACATGCAGTAGAGCATGTCTCAGTGTATTTCATCTTAGTTGTCATACGTGCCAGTGGAAAGCCTATCATTGTGCGTTATAGTACATGAAACATCCATCTCAGCTTTCTTCCTCCTGCCAGACGGTGATTAGATCAGTTTAGCATGGTGGCGTTGTGCCCAAACGCTGCCAGAGATGCAAATTTTGTTTTTCTTTTGTGGCCTGCTCACCCTTGTTGTTGTCTCTGTCTGCTGTTTGTCATCTGGTGTTTAGTTCTTCATGGGTGACTCACTTGCATGGACAGTGTTTTACCATGCCCAGATTAAGCTGGCTTGTTCTCTTTCATGCTGTGCGACTGGGCTCCTCTTCACGCTTGCTCTTCCCCGTTCCCACGCGTTGTGCTGCACGTTTATTATTTATGAATGCATGCAAAGCTACTTCTGCTGAAGCAAATGGAATGGGAGCCCCTCCTTGCTCCAGTGTAAATAATGCATTTGGCAAGAACTTACAGTTTTTCAAAGATATTGGTGGACTTTTGGATGGTGGAGCTCTGTTGTCTTGGAGCCCTGTGAATACTGGCCTGTGTCCCAAAGTATTGCCCTTCAGAGCCTCTGGCACCTACTCTGCTGTCCTAAAGGGGGGCTAATGAGGTGCAGTACAATAGTTCCAAGTTATTTTTTTGGCCCTACACTTATTATGATGCAGAGCAGAGTCCAACAGCAGCAGCAGCAGTGAGGGGAGTCATTATTTAAGTGCCACCACAACTGGTAAGAGTGGCTTGTTGTCCAAGAAAGCTCTGCTGTGCCACAACCTGTCCATGAACATGACAACATGGCTGAATCTTGCCACTGCATCAACGAAACAAACTTTCTGCTCCACAAAGAGAAAGAAAGAATGAAGACACATATCAATGACCCAAAACTGATTCAGTTGTAACAGATTCTTCTGGTCAGCACACCAGACACTTCTTTGACAATTTATTTTTCTTTTTTCAGCTCATAGTTGAAAGTGACCTATTTAAGACTCGGTAAAGTAGCAGCAGTGTACAGCTCATTGAATAAAAGGGTGACATCACGATGCTGTCATTTTGAGAGAGTCTGAGAGTCACTTTAATGTTGGTGCAGAATGTAGGTCAGGAAAAGTGTGGTACCACCAAAGCCACACACAGAGACTGGTTTGATTTGTCAGAGAAGCAGGTAAATAAGAGACAATTGAATGGCTAATTCTTGAAACATTTGCTTTCTCTACACTGTGATTTGAAGCATTTGAAATGAAGGGAATATTGAACAATATGTGCACCAAAATATGCAGAGATAAGTTTTAGTTTGTTTATTCTAACTTCAAAATAAAGAGACACTGTGTCAGAAGGCTTCTTACAATGAGCTTCCCCCTCCCATGACTTGAACTTTTGACAGTTAATTAAGAAAATGGAAATGAATAGGATTCTATGATTTCTTGTTGGATAAAAAATACACAATGCAGAGATAAGACTGTGAAATCTGAGGATGTTTTAATTTGATCTCTGTGTCAAATTAAGTGATTATACATCGATGCATCAAAAATTAATTTACTTGGCCAACAAACATGGCAGACGACTGATGTAAGACACTAGCGACAACTACACTGCTCAACCAGACAGTTGAAGTCCTTCAACCTAAACGACTATATAGGTGTGTCCCTACCCTCAGATACGCCCCCTAGGACCAGACCAGCGAACTACACCTTTGTCACCATGGTAACTACAGTAAATACCTGGTTAAGGTTGTGGAATGGTCACGGTTTGGTAAGTTCATGGTCCAAGTTAAAATAAGTACTTCCTTAAGGTTAAAGGACCTCCGTCGCCATGGTTGCACTAACAAATGCTGACTATTGGTCTCACACGAAACAAACAGTGGTTTCCTGTGTGGCACTCCTGTGTTTTGTCCCTCCACCCTAACCTCCTCCTAACGTAGACGTTATCGATGTTGTCTCTCACTGTACTCCTTCCTTTGCTTATGTCATAAAAACTACAGCTGCTAAAGGTCACCTAAAAACATAAATTAGCTATGGGACGGTGACAGAAAGTGAACCACTCATGGTGAAGGTGCGCTGTCTTTTTCATCCCCAGCTGGAACAAACAGGCCACACAGGAGGTGATGTCATGCTCACAGGTGTGATTGATTTGGTATCATGCTCTTAAACTGAGTCAAATGTTACAGGTTCACCAGAGGGAAATAAAACATCATTCCTCTTTCGCTTCTCCATGTTTACAGTTGTGCACATTAGGGCACTCAGTACTCCTGTGGGTCAGCATCATGGGAGATGTGGTAGAGGTTGTCAAACTAGGTGAGGGAAGGGAAAAAAAAAATCTGACATGAAAGTGTTTTTGTCACCATGTTGTTAGGCTTCAGATGCCTTCCTCTATTACGCTGGGAACGCACAGCCTATGTTGTGTGTTCGTGGCGGCTGCGTCTCTGCTGCGTCTCTGCTGCGTCTCTGCTGCGTCTCTGCTGCGTTTCTGCTGCGTTGCTGCTACTGCCAGCTCTTTCCTTTTACATAGAGTTATTGCAATGTTTGATTTTTTTTTCATTATAAATTAATTTCTTATATATTTTTAACAGGAAACATCAGTAAAGTGCTATTGTCTCCACATGCAGCTGCGGAAATGAAAATATATTTGCATTTTTTTCATGTCTGTGACATATTCAGTTCAGCCTAGCAATAGAAAACCATAGTGGAAGGTGTCAGTTTTATGTAATGTTGCTGGTAACATGTGAATATGACATAAACAGGTCTGGCGTGTCACGGGTGAAAAATTGGTGATACGCCAAATCGCTAGATCACGCGACGCAGTTGCGAAGTGTGTGCGCATCTCACACCGGCAGTGTGTCCGCTTTCACCCGTTAACATGCACCAAAAATGAAATCCAAGATTCCAAGTTCCTGTCCTTACGCACTGCTCAGGATAAAACAAGTGAAACCTATTTGCATAAGGACATGTCAGTCAGCGTAGACTGACACAGTGTGAGTGCACTGGCTTTGTGCTTGTTGACGATTCTTACATATTGTAGTTTTGCTCAAAGTTGTTCGGGGATAAATCCATGTAATCCATACATCAATCTACACCTACATGTTTGGAGGGAGACGTTTTAAATAAAACTGGTCCCCACAGCAGGCAGTCCCTGAAATCATGAGATCATTACTGAAATTGAGTTGTGCACTACACATTATATACACTATACACTAAATAAACTGTATATGTGTACAGTATATATTGCATTTTCAAAAGTGCAGCTGTAGCAAATCTTGACAGAGAGGTTAAGAAGAACCACAGGGAGCAATCAGGACTGCATTGTGCTGTTTGTGGCAGTGAAATTCAGTTTAATGTGGAAGCAGGAAATGATTGAGTGTTAGAAATGTCTCCCACTTCAGTTGCTTCTGTGGAGAAATGTAAACCCCACATACAGATTGCTGGTCTGCTGGTTTAATGCTGCCGTTACTCATTTTACGTAGGCTTCATTTCTTGATAGTTCTTATCTGCTCAGTCAGTCATTGGAGCTTAATTGTATGAGAACCCGATTGAACACTGTTTATTCTAGAGTGACTTATATTGCTTTAAAGCAGCAGAATAATTTTCTGCTTCAGCAGACACATTGTTGGATGAAATGTGGAAATAAAGCTTGAAGATCCACTTAGCATTACTTTGATCTTATTACAGCTTATGCCTGGCTCATGCATTCAGTTTATGTCAAAATACTTCTCATGGTTTTTGAATATTCATTTAAGTCAGAGGTACATGCAGCACACACAGTCCAAAACAGCATTTTGTGACTGACTTAATATCAGAGAAAAATAATCTAGAAAAAAATAAGACAGAAAAATCTACAAACCTGTAATGGTCTTAGAAATGCAAATTAGTCAAAAGTATTCACAAGATCACAAAGTGAGTGAAATGTTAATGCAGCCAAGACAGCATTTATGACCATAATTTGGTTTCTGAATTCGGACTGGGTTTTGCATGTTATTGCTCTTTGGCAGCTCTGCCAGTATTTGTGAAAGAGATCTTCACTCAAGCTTCAAATTAGAGATTCAAACCTTCAAAAGTCCAAACTGTATCCCAGTATATTAGTAAACCAGTTGATAATCTGGAGCTGTTCAGTTGACAATTGACAGCAGACTGAATGTCAACAACACAACAAGCTTTTAACAGATTTTATTATTGACAATTTGTTTGCAACCAGAAAATATATTATACCTGTTCAGCATTTATAAGCAGTATGGACATTATATAATTCAGCACACATTTATGTAGTTTTTAGCAACTTTAAGGAGATTAGGAATTGTTTTTCTTGATATATATTATTACGTCCAAAATTAAAGCTTTTCCTATAAAGCATCTGTAACTTATTGCATGATAAAACAGTAGAGCATAACTGCAATCCTATTTATTAAAGGTCCCATATTTGAACACTTATAGTTATATCTGTACTGTTTATGTGCGTCTATTTAACAATTTAACAGAAATTGTATTGATTAGATTTTTCCCACTTTGTTGAGTGCCTCTTTCTGCCCTGGCCACACACAGCCAGGGTTTGCTGCTGGGTGGGATCAGATTTTGTCAGAAGGTTACAGTAAACATGGCTGCAGGATCGGTAAGACCTGACCTGCAGAATGTATCTACACAAAACTTTGTTATTTTTTTAATGTAAAAACTGGTTCAAATTCTAACTGGCTTGGAAAGCCGGGGGGGTTTATGAAAAACGTGAAAACCTTTGCCTTTATTCTTTAAGGAGTTTAAGGGCGACACATTCATCTGTCCGTAGCATATTAAAAAGTGCTGAACAGTGACTTATAAATATGAATGGAACTGTACAATAAGACAAGAATTAAATTTTCCCTTTTGAATCTTCATCCAGCCCTCATTGTGATGCTTGGATGGAGATGTACAGTGTGCAAAAATACTGCTTGGTGTGTTATTTGCATAAAAAGTGACTGAATAGAAAAACAAAATCGTGTTCTTGTGCTATCAACACTCTTTTAAACCTACAGTGGCCGACTGTTCCTCTGTTCTCTGTGCCTGTGCAGTGTGATGATGCAGTAGGACAGCTATCTGATCCCTGCTGTGTTGTACCGTGTGTCCGGTGGCACAGAACATGCTGTGAGGACACAGGATGAGTCAGAAGCAAGTAGACCTCACTGAACCACAAAAGCGGGGGAGATAGAGAGATAGAGAAGGACAGAACAAGATAGAGGGACTAGCCAAGTGTGACTCCAGCTACACCGAGATGACCTCTGCCTCTGCACCCGAGGGGATGTTTTCCAACAGGTCTGAGCCTAATGTTGGCTTCTGGAACTAAGTACTCGGCCTCCACCGGTCAGCCGCTTCCAAAATAACACCACACCAAGCCTGGCGGGGAGTAAGCGCTGGAACATAGTCGCAATTCTCCATCCCTACCCACTACATTTACTGCTTATTTCATAACTCCAGTTTTCTCTGTCAGTATTAGGCACGATGGGAGTCTGCGACTCACATACAGTTTGATTGCAGCGAGTTATTGAACCAGAAATAACTAAGAAAATCAAGTTTGTGCACTCTTATTGTGTCTGCATGTCTTACTTACTTAGTTTGTTCACCAGATATCTAGGAGCCAGTGGTGTGCTGTCAGGACAAGCAAGGCAAGCAGAGCTGGACCAGTTAAAGCTGAAAATAGACGTCAATTAGAGCAATACCGAAGTGGAAGTGATCTCTCTTTACATCTCACAACAGCGTTCTGTCCTATAAAGGATCTGATATTTCCTGTTTGAGTTCATCATGTAATTTACTGCCCTCTTGTGGCGTCAGTAGGGTATTGTGTCTGGAAGCTAGCTTGACTACCAACCAACCATTTTTTGGACATTCGCACATGGACATTGTGGGTAATCCTGGGATGTTTGACAGGGGACTAGCTATAGACAAGTTGCTTGTTGTGCTATTCTTGTCCCAGCTTCCACTGATCTGAGATGAGGAATGATATTACATGTGGAAATTAACCTTGCACATTAGAACAACAGTCTCTTCTTCCCAAGTGTTAAGAGGCAGCAGTTGCAAAACAGGGAAATTACACTGATTTATCATCTCAAGTTGGTGTCAGCTGCTAGAAAGCTTCCACAGACATATTTATTTAATTTACATATTGACAGTTAACCATGTAACATACAGTAACACCCAAGCCTTTTAATTCTGGTCTGCTTTTATTTACCATGATAATACCTTTTTCTGTCTGTGAAGAAATGTGTACAGTTCATTCAGTTCGAGAAGTTTGACGCAGCATATTGAGGCAGGAAAATACAGGATTCTGCATCGTCACTGGAGTGTGTCGTTGACGGTTGGTTCTTCGGCATTGGTTCTCGCCTATCTGTAAAAGTCACCGCATGCCACTGCTAGGAGCCATTGTTAAATAGTGCGGACTAATAGGTCTTCGAACACTGTTGCTGGGAGCACAGTTGGGTGAGCTATAATTGATTGGTTGAAAAGCACAAGTCAGGGAGCATGCCACACACTGTTTTTGCCACATAAATTTGACTGAATGAATTGAATTTTTTCTCCTTCTTTAACATATATATAGATATATATATATATATATACAGTGTGTATATATATATATATATATATATGTATATATGTATATATGCGTGTGTGTATATGTATATGTAGGGGGGACACAATATAGTAAAAAAAACAAAATAATTAAATTTCCTCCAATGATAAACATGTATATCAACAACATTGTGCTTTTCATAATGCTTAGTTTCCTCAGTAAAGATGAAATAAATGATTAAAGCTCTGTTGTGTCCTCTATTGTAATGTCTTTATGAGAACATTAGCTCTCTATAGCTACTGTGTAGAGACCCCATAGGTTGTCTATGCAAGCAGCGTATTACAACCCAAAGTTAGTTATTGTCAGGCAACGTGTTCTATATTGTAACCATGGCAATGAACATCCTCTAACCTAAGGAAGTACTTATGTTAACCCAAACCATGATCTTTCCTGAAACCTAACCAACTAGTTTTTGTGTCTATACCTGAACAAACAGTGACTGTTCCACAACCACACATTTATTATTGTCACTAGGTTCGGTACACCTGCCACTGGTACAGTCCTATGGGTCGTATCCAAGGGTACGGACAAGTGACCAATAAGTTGGTTAAATATGATATGATTGTAAATACATAGATACAATTTTAATTATGTTTTTATTTACAGTAGTTAATATTTCAATCCCAAAACATGCAATACTTTTCTCAGCCTACAGTCTTTTTTTCAGGCCCAACAGCATCTAGAGAGAGAAAAAAATCCAGGGCAAATAAAGTCAGCCAAGCACTTGCAGCTGCTTGTAAAGCTTGCTTTGCGAGAACTATAATAATTTAAGGTAACTCAGATGAGCGTATATCAGTTCTTCTATCTGGATTATTGTAGCTGAATAGTAGAAAGATTTTAGTTGGTAAATCAAATGTCAAAACGAACGAGGATTCCAGGGGAAATGATGCCCTTGTGCACTATAAAGAACTGTAAGGAAAACAATGGTCTAAAAATATATGATATGATTTGTAGAAATGGTTTGAAGTAAAGTGAATCAAATTCCACTTGTACTTTATAGGCTAGAGTATAAAACACTGTATGGTTCTTTGAGATGTTGCTGCTGATGAGACGTTCAGTAAATAATCAGATTAGCAGGAAAAGAATGAACCAATAATAACAAGTCTGAACCTGCCTGAACACATTTTAATGACATTTATTTTAGATTTTTGTAGCAAAAAAAACATAAGTGAGCCTGGTTATGCCTTGGTTTTCAATTTGCTTGTATTTTTTGCCCTACATACATGATGCTGTCTTATCTACATCCTTACAACATCATCTATGCACTTGAGTGCCAACTGAGCCATATGCTGCATTGTTAATTGTGCATTTGATTACATGCCATGCATTATTCCCTAAGAAGTTTTAATTTTGTAAGGTAATCAGTCCTGCTGAGTTAAGGCTGTCACTGACAGGCTGTCTGATGTTCATCCATCACTTGTGCGATTTCTTTCCCATGGCAGTTGTGGAATGTGAAAATCTTTTTCTTGTTTCCAGTTATCTGTAGGATTGCTCAGGATTTGTGAGTAGAAAAACACACTTGGGGCAAATTCCATCACTTTATGATAATGGCCATTCTGTCAATCCATTCATCTAGGGATTTAAGTTGCAAGCATTCCCGCTCATCCTGTCATTACAATCCTTTTGTGAAACAGTTGTTCCAGGAGCACTCAGGATTGGCAGTGCCTGCCTCTCCGTCCGAGACACTTCTGTAATTCACCTCATCGCTACTATCAGGAGATATATTTTTAAAACAAAGAACAGAAATCCATTGTCTGACATCTTCCCATGTGTGGGAGCGGATGGCAGAAGAACTAATTATTATCACCACAAAGACTGCTGCAAGCGTTCATTCCACACCTCCATTAAATAAGAGATCCAGTAGCCAGCGTACAGCAGGTCATCGCTGACTCTCTCTGATCTGCATAACATTACGTTGACATTGTCATTTTGTCTTTAACACCTGTGATTTCTCCTGTAATTCGGTGTCTTTTATGTCAGCATACTTCTGGTTTTATGCATATGAAATGACTGGAGGAGAACTATGATGTATAAAATACAGTTCTGAGACCCAAGTGCTAGATTAAATTTAGCTGTCATGCACTGGAAGGAAAGAACACATAGTTTGTTTTGACACATTAGTGCACTGAACCACTCGATATAAAATGGAACATATGCTCTAACTGCAGTATACACAGTGTATATACTGTGGTACATCCCCCAGCCTAGCTGCTCTTGTAGTTGGCACATTTCCTGATGGTAAGTGCATTTCTCTGACTCTGACAGGGAATTAATTTTTATAAAGCATCATGAGTTAAGCAGAAGGTCAATGAACCGGTTTAATACTTGACGTTTTCAGTATTACTTACATGTCTGCGTCGGGTGAAGGTGCAAAGAAATAGAAGAGCCAGCTGGAAAGTAATACTTATTTTCCCCTAGTACAGTGTAGTTGCTTCAGTATTTTATTTGGTTTGATTTCACTGGAAAAACTTTGATCAGCGTCCTTCACCAAAATATTATTTTTATTATAAATGATTCAGACACATTTCATTTTAGTCTCAGACTTACTTTTATCCATACCTATAACTAGCTGATTAATTGTTTATTCAAAAAAAAAAAAAAAAAAAAAAATTATAGCCTCTCACTGAATATTTTAAAACATCACTTGGACTCTGGGAAACTGGGGTAGACATTGTTCACTATTGCCTGCGTTTTAACGACGAAATGATTAATTGATAAGTTGAGAGAATAACAGGCAGATTCATTGATAATGACAATAAATCATTAATTGCAGTTCTACCTACAACCTCATGTATGCTATTATTTCTCAGTGATGGAAGTTTGCTGTAAATCATCAGAGAAATAATACGGTTTTACATCTCAAGCCTCTGTTTCCATGACGCCTTTCCAAGCGCTGACCAGGCTTGCATGTCAGTCCTAATAAACTCAACGCTGCCAGGCATTGTTCAAATCTGCAGAACTTTAGTTCATATTGTTGTGGAGATCCGAAGGTTTCTACTGATACCAAAGACGCCTTTTGCTGACGTTTGGAGAAAAGTGATGCACAAGACTTTTGAAATATTTCCACTTGATGGAATGATGCAGCCATAACATGGAGTGTTGGGTATAAATATTTCACTCAGTGAAGAGAGAACAAGCTGATACAGGATACACAGTATATGATTCTGTTAGACAATGCAAAACTAGATGATTTTAACAACTATAAAGCTAATTATGCGTAAGCAAACAGTGTGCTAAGGAGTTCATACCAGTTTCTGCAAGAACATAGATTTAGTATATGAAGTCTAAGTGTTACGGGGCGTCGGGTGGCATGACAATTGAGGTACCTACCACATAACCACAACATCCGCTATTGTATTCCAGGCAGGGGACCTTTGTTGCATGACATATCCCCCTTGCTTCCTGTCTCTTTTTCTCAATAAACTGTCACCTAAAGAAGAAAAAAAAAACTGAAGGTTTAATTCAGCTGGACTGACGTACCGAGTCTCAGCACACTCGATGTTTTCTAAAATAGCTGTTTATGCAACTGGGGGAAGGCTTGGCCTGGGGCATGACTGCTGGTAGGCCTACACAGCCGGCAGTGTGTCACATTTAGATAAGAGGTAAACAAAAACGCCTAACATAAAACACAACACCGGTTTTGTTTTGCCCTCCAACCACAGCAGCCACCTCAAGCTCGTCCACTCTGTGTCATGTATCAGCTGTAAACACACTCCTCTGTCGTATCGGTCCCATTGACTCACTGCCGCTAAGAGGCAATAGGTGCTCTGGGGGGTGTTTGTTGTGTGAAAGCTTGTGTGAAAGTGTGTGTGTGTGTGTGTGTGTGTGTGTGTTGAGTATGTCTTTCCATTAGTCTGTAATCAGAGAGGATTCCTTCACAATTAGCAGCTGTGATAATAACAAAGGTAGAAGAGGATTGAAAGGTGGAAAGACTATTATTTTACTGAGTTTGCTATGCAATACAAAAGTTGCTAACAGCATGCAGCATACATAACCAGTGTCAGCTGGTTATCCTAAAATTACAAAGTGGATTGCCTTAAAAATGGAAAAGAAAAACTTAGAAGACGAGTCGCTAATTCGTTGTTCAATGACACGTTTATGGAAGCCCTCAAGGCAAGTGGGAAAAAGAATTTGTCAGGATCTTTTTTTTTTGTGTTTGTTTTTGTAATATTCATTTCAGCCACAAGAGACTGAAGTGCATTTTACAGTTTTTCTCAGTCGCTTTGGTACATTTCTCGAATCATCCTCGACATTTGCAAAACACTAAGTGAATTTCTCAAAACAATTCGTACAAATAGCAAAACACCATGGATTACCTGCAAAAGCCAGTCTCTTGCTCAAAATCCTTAGTTCATCTCTCAAAAGTAAATATCTGTGTCAATGAACATGTCACTGCCATCAGATGAAAAGTCCTTGTGTTATTGTGTACGGATAAGACAGTCAAATTGCTTAGTCGTGTTGTCAATATAACAGTTTACTC
>NW_019525114.1:1015107-1015368 GCF_002814215.2 Seriola lalandi dorsalis
AATCATCCTCGACATTTGCAAAACAGTAAGTGAATTTCTCAAAACAATTCGTACAAATAGCAAAACACCATGGATTACCTGCAAAAGCCAGTCTCTTACTCAAAATCTTTAGTTCATCTCTCAAAAGTAAATATCTGTGTCAATGAACATGTCACTGCCATCAGATGACAAGTCCTTGTGTTATTGTCTACGGATAAGACAGTCAAATTGCTTAGTCGTGTTGTCAATATAACAGTTTACTCTGGAGGGATGTTCTGATGT
>NW_019525114.1:1015418-1015877 GCF_002814215.2 Seriola lalandi dorsalis
TGAAGGAACAAACTTCATTGTTTAACTTTGACCTAATGTGCAGAGGCTCAAATTATACCTTCCGTGTCCAACTAGTCATAAGGGTCCAAGTGACATACAGTAAATTTCATGATCTGCCCTTGTCTGCAAGTGTGCAGCTCAAACTTTATGACCATGTGGATTGTTTGTGTGAACCGTTCCGGCTGACTGCACATGTGAAAACAGGTCTGCGGATGTCCAGTGTTGCTTTGTCAGGGCCCTTATTGAAGTTGTGCTAAAGCTTTCCTGTGTAATGAGGTATTTTCACTAAGATTTTGATGCACCCACTTTCAGTTTTACCTCTAAATAAGGTGATTTAGCTCAGGGGATCCCAAACACTACTGTTGGTTTTTTTTTTTTTTTTTTTTGGGGGGGGGGGGTTTCCTCTTTGATTTGACTGTCTAAGGACAGAGGATGTCATATGCTGTACAAATCGTTAAG
>NW_019525114.1:1015897-1028061 GCF_002814215.2 Seriola lalandi dorsalis
TGTTCAACCATTTTGCATGTAAAGACTTATGCGATGAACTAATGCCTAAATGTTGTGGGGGTGAGACTATTCACAAAGACCCATTATAATACATTTTGATCAACATGACATAAGCAATTGATAATGTAGGAAACAGCAGAGAATTGAACATAATCATTTGCATGATGAACCAAAGCATTTGCAACTTGTTCAAAGAAATGAAAAACTTCTTTTTTGATTTGCACAAGTGACACAATGATGTGAAGATTGAACAAGTAGTTTTGAGAATTTCAATTCTGATCTGAGAAATGTACCAAAGCGACAGAGAAAAACTGTAAATAGGACTAAATGTATTCATCTTTTTTTTCTTTTTTTTCCCAGTTGATTTTTAAGTTCTCCATATACTCGAAACACAGGGTACATATATTGTGTGTCATACATTATTGTCATGTCTTTCTTTTGGCTAGAGATGTATTTCAATTGGCAAAGTCTTTCAGCCAGAGAGGCTTCAGGAAGTCAGGTGCGATGCGATAAAGCGCTACAAACCCACATACTGAGCCGATCACAGTGGATGAATGGGTTGAACACAGGACTTTCACCTCGGAGACTTGGGATCAAATCTGGATAAATTTATTGACTTATTTAACTTTTTATTTTCATTTTGTCACAACCTTTTGTGGCTGAAATAAATATTCCAAAAAAACCAAAACACTTCCTTAGCAAACAATATTTACGTACTATAACAAATCCTGACAAAAAGGGACGATTTTTTTCTCTTGCCTCTCGTGGCTCCCGTACACTTTCTTGTGGAGAAGCCAGATCTAACCAGCACCTGTTCCGTGAGGAGTGAGTTAATGTGTGGTGTTCACACTTAATTTAGCTCTTCTGGTGGTCATGGTGCAGTCAGCCAAAGCTGTCTGTTGCATGTTGGGAGGAAACCTCACTGATGTGTGGATAATGTTCACAGGCAAAGTTTGGTTTTCACACTTGTACTGCACAAAAGCCGGAAGGAGGTGGTCGGCGTGGATCAGGGGGTTATGGTTAAGTTTTGGTTCTCAAAATACTGAGATTGCAATTTTGGTTAAATATAGGAAAAGTGAAAATGTCCTGTCTTGTCATTCTTGACCTGTCGATCTGTTCCTAGTGCTTTGAGTTGTCTATAAACAAATGAGTCATACCTAAATTGGCACAAGAGCATGTTTTTGGGGAAAACAAATGAAATGTGAATGTTTTCTGTCTTATACATTCAATATGAATATAGGGTTAATAAACTGTCACAGTCAGAAAACATCTAAGCTAAGCTCAGACCTCATACATGCACAGTAGGATAGGTTGTAAATGTGAGATATATTAACTTAACATTCATTTCTGAGAGGGCACAAAAGGTTCACAGGTTGGAGAATATGTGTGGGGCCTGCTGTGAACAAACCAATGTAGATAACATGATACTCAAACCTGCATACAAACTGATCAACACACTAAATGTGTATGTGTGCCTCCTGCATGTTAAAATCAGACCTAACCTGTGCCTAAATAGGTTTACTCTGATCAGGCCATTTTGTGATGAGCCACCTGGTCTCAGTGTCGCGTCCATCAGGTGGAATAATTTCCTGTTAACCTGCTCCAACAAGCCACCTGAACACTACCAGACACAGGATGCAAATTGTAGGATTAGATGCTAGAGTGCATTTGAATCTAGTTTGGAATAAAACCAGGCGTGCTACTGTCCATACCCAAAAATCTATAAACACTCACAGACTAACTGCTTGACATTTCATTTTCAACAAGCAGGGCAGCATGCTCTCAAATTCCAATTATTTCTGGAGTTCAGCTGTCAGAAAGATTTATTAGTTTTCTCTCGTCTTATTATCAGTAAGCTAACTGCAAATAAGTAAAAGTAAGATTGTGGACGGGCTAAAATATTTAATGTGGGTTTAATTTGTCTTTTATAAGATAAACAGAAGTGGAAGAAATTAAAGGTAATAAACTGAAAGTGAAGTGGAACTGCTGAGCTGGTCTCTAAAGCAGGACTCACATTATAAGTGCTGTATTTGCAGCAGTGCTCCAACTTCACTCTGCCAAAGTGAAAAAAAAAAATCTATTTTTAATCATGTTACCAGTTCATCTGATTTGGTGTTGGAGCTGCAGTGTGTTGGTACGGGACCAAACTACAGGAGCTGCAGGTGAAAATTAGTTCTCTAACTCAGTGTGAGTTAATTTAACTGGTCAGACCCTGATGAACAAACTAAAAGATCTGAGGATGCCGAGGTGTGTGTCTCCTCTGTAACATTACAATCTGCAGAAGCCAGACAAATTCAGACAATGTCTGTGGGTAACCACAGCGTAGTCCATTAATGGGTCTCTAGTCGGTAAAGGTACCTCGTGGTGTGTGTCACCGTTTCTTACCAAAATGCATTGCTTGTCCTTGAAGCTTAATAAATTTGCTGAGTTTACTCTCTCCCTCATAAAACACATAGTAGCAGGTTTTTAGACTAATCCAAAAACCTGCACTGTTAGCATCCATGTTTTCTAGCTGGCAGTCTTGCATCCAAGCATGTGTGGAAAGTCCCAACCTCTCTCAGGAAACAGAAACTCAATTCATTTGAGTCATGTTGTACGTATCAAAATGTTGCTGGGCGATTGTCTTGAAACTTGATTTTTTTCCCGCTGAATATTGAGGATTAGATAGATGCGTATTGTAGCCAAAGTTTGTCTTGATTGACAGGTGTCTAAGCCTATCACAGTCAACTTTCATGGTTGCTGCTTTTTCACTTCACCTCACCCCAGGTCCATCCGGACTCTAACCCTTTCGCCCAAAGCTGGTTTATTTGGCTCCAGCACCTGTCCAGATGGCAATGAGTGTAAATGTAAACCCCAGGCTTCAACTGGTCCCTTCATAAATCTGTGTGTGATGTTACAGATACTGTGTCTGTGCTCATAACATCCCAGTTGCGTCAGCTGTCTGAGACTGTACAGAATTAGAGCCTCCCGTTAAGATCTCACCCAGCTCTGGCTGTCAGTACAAAGGCAGTCACAGCAAAACATTTCCCTCACATGCAAGTCTCTGCCAGATAAGCAAGAATTGATCTCTTTGCATGAAACCAAGCATTTTACTAATTTGACTGACTGCACTGGAACAGAGTTCAAAGCAGAGCTGTGATTTGCGACTGCTTCCTCACGAGAGAGAGGAGGCCAGTTCTGTTGGCAGTAAGATGAGCTACTGATTGCATTGCTTGTACCGCTCTCCACGGGCCTCTCAGATGGAGATGGAGAGAATTACTGAACAACAGCCCGCCGAAAGTACAAGAAGATTACTGAGCAGAGCACATTAAGACAGACCACACAAACAGCATTACTCACCTCCCAGGTAGCAGGATGACAGCAAGTGGGCGAGACGAGACAGAGAGCGTAAAGAGACTTCATTTGCTCTCTGTCTCCAGATCCAAATTGGTATTATAAATTGCAGTGTGTTTATAGTTTCTAAAATTATCACTGAATGTGTCTGCAAGAATGTAGCCAGACAACACATACAGTGCATGCTATTATAATTACACATGAATGCAACCCAAAATTTTGTTGAATCAGCATCCAATATGTTACTTGTTTGATTTATTTTGGTAAAGAAAGCGTACGCGGTTTGAATCCCTGCATGATATTAAAGGGGAAAGAGGGTTGTATGGTGCAGTAAGGTCCACACAGGAATGAAGCACAGCGAAATTGGCAAAATATTTTGGAAACGTAGCGACTACTTGCACGGCTAGTGGGAGAACTGTTGTAGCTGGCAAACTATTGGCTAACACACTAGCCAGTCAGGAATATGTTCGCTAATTATAATGTAAATTAGCTCCCTGACCTTCTTTCTATCTACTCTGTAGCCTGCTGTTTACTTCTGGCATTTTGTTCTTGGGATTTTACATCATTTCGTTCAATAAAAAGTCATAGTACAAGGGGAAAAAGCTCTCTAAGCTAACTAGCTTGTAAACTGACCGCTAGTCAGCTTGTTAGTTCGGTTCTAAAAGGACAGTAAGTTCACAGAGTTTAACCAAAAGCGGTAGCCCTGTTGGTGGCATTGAGTCCTGTCTCACTGTCTGTAAACCATTCCTCTTTTGTGGAGTAGTTCAACTCTGGCAGAGGAGGTTAAATAAAGCTGGACTGTGTGACAAATCTAATGAGTTACGATAGCTTTCTCTGCTGCTACCTCTGTTTCCTCAAAGGTCAGCACTGTCAGGATGGCTAGCCATTGGTCCGCAGCGTGAGTTTGCATGTCAGACTTCAGCAAAGTTTAATAAAAAAAAAATTAGCACAGATTTACTTTACCCTATAGGCAAACCCACTGACTCCTGCATTTGCACTGAAAGAACCAATTTTGCTGCTAAACTTCTGTGTTTTAAATTCCGTCTGATGGAAAGCATTCATCGGTATGTGTTATTTGAAATTTCCCAGCAGTATGCAGCTGCATTTTGTGCATCATGGGGAACCCTGTTGTGCGTGGCCCTCGGCAGGCTAATCCTTAACACGGCCAAGGCGTCCAGTTAAAGCACTGTAGATCCAAGCTTTTCGATTCCAGGAGTTACTCTAATTGACCACCTCTGACTGCCAAGGCAAAGCTTGGGGAGCTCGTTGGCAGTAGCCCAAGTGAGCCATCCTGCACATCTTAGTGTTCATGTGATGCAAAAATGGCTAATGATTTTTGTCTTTGCCCTTTTTCCAGAATGCGGAAGAGGGACCTACAGAGCATGTGCAGAAGGGCGCTGCTGCTGACCATCTGTATGGTGTCTCTCTGGGGACAACTGACCAGTGCATCGTCACACAGAAGCCACATAGGTACAACACTGCACATGTTACTCATTGTTATTTTTTCAGGGATTAGTGGTTGAGCATGGTACTTTCATTCATAAAGGATTTTTCATTCATAATATACATAATATACACACATACATACCAAAGTGTGCTATTGGCTGATCAACAGTTTCTACTGTGGAAACTGCAGAATAAAGAAATGTGCTGGTATAATTTTATTTATTTATGTTTCCTCTATTGTGGCCATTGCTCATGAAAACTGAAAAAAAAAGGTTGATCCAGGAAACAGTTTTTAATGTTTTTTTTTTCTTCTTTGTTTTTAATGGGAGCTTTTGAGGAACAGGAGAACAGACAGCAGTGGCATCAGACTGTGGCAAATACACCAGCAGGATAGAAATTTCATGGGCATTAATGGCATTCAGAAGAAAAGCAAACAAATACACTTTCTCACATATTTGGACATTATCTTTACTCTGTGTCTTGCTGAATAATAGACTTTGTTGATGAAGACAGTGCATTGCTCATTGACTTTCTCTGCACACTGGTTGTGGATTTCCCAGAGATTTAAACCAACAACCTCTCAGTTATGATTGTATGTGGAGTCAAACACACTATCTCCTGTTAACTGCTTTTAAAGAAGGAAGATGCAGCCTGGAAACATTTTTAGAGCCATTTAATTTCACCTTCAACAGTAAAAAAAAAAATCTAGATTAAGCATCAAAATGCATCATAACAAATATCATATAATAACTTGTACTGTATGAGTAAATTATAACATCACATTATTATTTCACTTACTGCATCCTGATGAACTAGTACAGCATGTACAGTATGTCACAACTGACTCTTCACGGTGCAGGTCAGTCTCATGTGCTGGCCACACTTCACCTCACTTGCTTTGCAAAAAGAAACTGTTATAATTGGCTGAGCTTTCTTGCTCTCTGCTCACCAGCAAGGTAAAGATGTGTTGTAAGGCTTTGTTTTTCTTTTTTTGCACAAGGGAATTCAACGATGTAGCAGTAACGCAAGTCAAGCATCACAGGGAAAAAAGCGATACCGGTACAGCGGAGACTCTTACAGATAGGCAAGCACAAGATAAAAAACCACGCAGAGCTGAAGAACTAAATAACCCCCCACCCCCACGGACCAGACACACCTTTTCATGAACCAAGTAGTAACAGATTTCTCTTAAATCTAGGGCCTGTCCTGTCTAATGATTTTGTGGTGCTTGTCTTTCCTGGGCTGACAGTCTCTCTCCTGCATCTTGCTGCACTCTGCCTGGACATCATCTTCACCTTTCTGCTCTCCTTCCTGGCTGAAGAAGTATCAGGATTATTCCTTTTGAACTGACACGAAACATCAAATCTGCAGTAGCCTATAGAGGAAAAAAATATCTAAACATCACTTTTATGATAATCTTCAAAATGTTTACCATTTACTTCCAATGACACACTCCAGTGACAAAGCACAGTCTTTTATTTTCCTTCCTCAATATGCTGTCTCGAACTCACACACAGAGAACCCTGCAACTGGATTAATAGAAAGGAAAAGATATTATTATGATAACTAAATAGAAGTACAGAATTAAAATGTCTACGAAAGCTTTCCTTGCAAAAGCAGTTATTAAAAGCTTCTCCACAACACACACAAACTCCTCATCGTCACATGTTGACCAAGGTGATTAATAAGACAACATAAACGAAAACATCCTAGGATTATCCGCAAGAAAAGGTAGATCCAACGGCTGGTAGTCAAGCTAGCATCCAGAGACAGTACCCTCCTGTGGCCACAAGAGGGCAGTAAATTACAAGATGAATGCAAACAGGAAATAACAGATCCATTATAGGACAGAACGCTGTTGTGAGATGGAAAGGGAGATATCGTTCCACCTCAGTATTGTTCAGATCGATGTCTGTTTTTAGCTTTAACTGGTCAAGCACTTTTTGCCTTCCTTGTCCTGACGCTACACCACTGCAGTACAGTAGGTGTGTGCATGCATCGCTGTGTGTGTGTGTATGTGTGTGTGTGTGAGTTTGTGGCAGGGGACAAGACCTTTCAGAAGCTATTTCCCTTAATGGAGAGATGGCCTGATCCCTGGGCGTAACGGTAGAAACTGTGACTACACATTGAAATAATGAGTCTTATTCCACTGGAGGACAAACAGCACACAATGGCTGGAGGGAAACATCTCCATGTTAGCTGAAAAAAAAAAAAAAAAAACATGACCAGCAAGAGACTTAGATAGGGGCATCAAAATCCAGGGCCATGACAGGATACACTACATGGGGAGAAGATACACATTAGATGAAACAAAATGGATTATTGCATGTGCCTTGTTGAGGTGTGTTTCAATTTAGGACAGAAGAAGACAAAGCTGTGACAGCAGTTAACTCTATTTCGAGTTTTTACTTCACCAGCAATGAATTATGTTGTATGTGTAAGTATTGCATTATTGTTACATTTCTTTCTTCATTAGCCAGGGGGCCCAACTCCATTTAATTTTCTTTTGTTATGTCCAAAATCCACATGAATTATACTCAAAACATGGTATGCTTGGTATTTTTCTGTTCGAACATTGTTGTTCCACGATACCGTGTACAAAGAACAGTTTATGAAAGTTCCTTTCTTGTTCCTTTCCAACGTGACTCTGGCAGGTCAATAAATAAATGTTAAGTGTAGAAGAACCAGACTTGCCTGCGCAGAGCTCTGACCTCAGACTCATCCAACACCTTGGAGATGAACTGCAACCCCCGACTGCAAGCCAAGACCTTTTCGCTTAGCATCAGTGTACGACCTCACTAACACTCCTCTGGGTGAATGGGAGAAAATCCATCCAGTCACGTTCCAAACCTTCCCCACAAGAATGGAGACTCTTGTTGCAGCGTATGAACTGATTTTTGGGATGAGGTGTCCAGCAAGTCACGTGTAACACAAGTATGATGTTCGGACGTCCACATACTTTTGACGATGTAGCATCATTCACGGAGGATCTCATATTTACTTTTCACCTCCTCATGTGATCATCTAATCAATGTATTTAATAGCTATTTACTGAATGTATTTGATGAGTAAGCTGTGGACTGACAGTACAGAAGCAAATCCCAAATGTTTGACTGAAAATATGCTGGATAAACCATTTAATCTTCAGGCTTACATCACTCTCTCTTTGGTTTTGCATTTGTCCCACTCTTGTGGTTTGTGCGCTTATTCCTGTGATTTATTAGGGGAGAGAGAGAGAGAGAGAGCGATAGAGAGAGAGAGAGAGAGAGAGAGAGAGAGAGAGAGAGCAGGCCAACAAAAGCACCATGGCCCCATTCTCCCCGGGCGGCACTGACACTAAGGTAATCACGCTGCCTGTCCCTGAGCTACGGAGGTCACGTCAAGGTGGGCCCAATAAACAAACCTCTTTAGCCCTTCTGTTTATTGAGGTGGGGGCTTCACTGAAGCAATTGAACCTTTCACCATAGCCTGACTGGAGCACGCTGGGCTTACAGCCTGCACACATAACCCCTGTAATAAGACCACTGCATCCCCCAGAGCACCATCTACATTCATTAGCTAGTCATGAAAGAGTGGAGAGTGGGAGAGAGAGAGGGTGCGAGAGGGGAGCGGTCCGGAGAGACTGAGTGCGATTACAAGTACCTTTCGGCCCTACAATTTGTTTTGGTCCCGTCGATAGGATTTAGACTGATGATGTGACCAGGTCAAATGGGAGCCTCATTGCTCAGCTATTTAGATACTTGTGTCCTTTTTTTGCTCTTCTTAGTAACTCACTCTGTCTCATTTAAAAAACAGTAATCAAGCTCTCTGTGGTTTGTTGGTCAGTGTCTGCGAGGGCAAATGCTGAAATGTGGTAGAGAGGAAAACAGGCGTGAAAAACACATTTCCCACTGAGGCTGTGTGATGCAACGTGGCAGCAGCTCCCTCTTCTTGAGATAAAAACGCTGTAAGCAGTGCCGTTTACAGGTCGTAAACTCTCTTACATTTTTAAATATAAGGAATTAAGCCACATGGCTCATGAATAGCTCCACAAATTGGAATCAAAATGACTTTGGAGCTCAGGTTTACGCTGGGTTTAAATCAAGGTCCTGTTCTATATTCACATGCACACAAGGGGCAATGCTGCCTTATTAATAAGATGAAACAGTGCACTTGCTCTCATTTGAATTCAGTTGAATATTTCCATATTTGCTTATGTTAGAGACTTTCTAAAAAACTGTGTGATGCACTCTAATGGCTCATTCTCAGGCTGATTTTAATGCTTTAGGGGATTTTTTTGTATTCTATGTAAATTGGCTTTAACTTTTTTCCCCTCTTCATTTCCAATGTTTCATATTAGGAACAAACTGATTCTCCGGAGCCCAAATTAATGGCAGAATCCAAAAGAAAGGTTTTTTTTTTCCTCCCTACTGTCCCAGTCTGATTATTTTTGTAGAAAAGATATATTAAGATGTGTCACATTAATAAGAATTGTGAAGTAAAATTTGCTTACTAGATACATTAGAGTTGTTTCCCTGTGCCAGCCTGGAGGGATAAAGGGCTGTGAGGATGCAGGGCGAGCTTTTCATGCTTTTTTTTTTTTTTTTTTTTAGTGTTTAAGGGATTCAATTACCTTTGGAATTCAAAATAACATCATTTGTTATAGTCCAACTTCGAATAGCTCTGGAGTAGATTAAGTCATTGTGTCCCGAACAATGGGAACTTTTGTTTTTCACCATACCAGTAAATAAATATTAAAAGGAAATTGCTAGATTAATAAATAAAAGAAGTTATTTTTATACTGCATTGTTGTCTCTTTATACTTAACCGATTTCTGCTTCCGTCTGTATTCAACTATATCGCCCCAAAGCTGACACAATGTAGGAGAACAATCCCAGACAAGTCAAAAATATAACTGAAGACATCAATAAATAATATTGCTCGTTGAATAATTGAAATGGAGTGCAAAAAGAATATAAATCTCTCTCCCATTGTGGTACTTGATGAAGATGAATAGCACTTGAAGATGAAAATAATCTTATTAAGGTAGTATTGAAATATCCCTGCTTTTAATTTGTCCATCATGCACCTGCTGCCAACATGGTGAGTGCGACGCTGTGTGTAACTTTGTATTATGTGTCTTGTTTGTTTAGTGTGTCACTGTGCGTGTTTGTTTAATTGTGACCCGGCAAGGCTGCAGATGAGAATTAGCCTTAAGCTAACTCTGGTAGAATACATCAAAGTTGTAATATGTCTGTGTAACATTGTACACAGTCCCCTTCAATAAATAAATGAAAACATACCAGGCTCAAAGATGGCACCCACTCACTTGAATGAAAATTGCTCACCGAGCGCATGAGTCAAAAAGTTTTCTGGCTCCCATTTGTGGTTTGTTTCCAATGTTGCGTGGCCCACTTCTGCACACGTCCACAGTGTTTCCCCCTGCAGGCTTAACCCCGCACGTGCTCCCACTAAACTTTACATTGTGACGAAATAATGCAAATAAAACTCACTTTTCAAGGCACTGGGAGTGACATAATAAACATAAAATATTCATGGATTAAACATTTAGAAAAGAGTGATAAGTTTAAGAAATGGTTTAACAAATGTCTCTTTTATAATGGTGCTCTATGTGGAAAATGCTTTTTGCTCCAGCACGAGTGAGTGTCGGTACCGTAGCCGCTTCTCTTAAGACGTCAGTACTCTGGGCGTGCATGGGCACAGCCATCTCATTATCATATCAGTATGAGAAAAACTGGAAATGTGGGGACAAAAATAGAAAATACTGGGTGTGAATTGTGTGCTAATACCAAAAAAAAAAGAAAGAAAGAAAAGAAAAGAAAACCCACAGAGTTAAAAAATAATTTGTTAGTAAGAAAAAAAAAATTTATTGCATTTATTCAATCATAGGTGGTAAAATGAAAAGTATATTTTATAAAGCTTCATATTTCCCTTTATACTTTATATTTTAATTATGTAACTAATTATATTATTTATTGATGTTTTTTCAATATATTTGGTCAGTTTTGGGCCTCCCTTTTTTTCTACTTTGTAAAATAATTATCAAGTATCAATCAGGAGACATTATCACAGCGAGATAAAGAAAGGGACCAGGAGTGAGCAGGAGAGCAGCGAGGACAAATTATTCCTGACTATAAAAAAAACCATTGGTTTTACTGCCTCTGTTTCACAGGTCAGTTAGTGCCTCGTTTTTTTTAAACGATCTACACAAATTAAGGCAGAAGAATCCAAATGAATAAACATTTTGTGGGTTTTCGATCTGAACCAACAGCACCCACATTTTCTACCTCATCATTTCTCATCAGGAGCTTGGGTTCCTGTGGTTCAGTGGCCCATAAGGAGGCCTGTGGTGCAGTACATACTGTATCTGGAGCTCTGTTGTTGTGTGATAACATACATCTGCCTGCACACTCCACACACAGCAGGTCAGCGTGGAACCCTTGCCCAGGGAAAGCATGACATTATACCAAACAGCGGCAGAGCAGGTCACCCCCACCCCGGGGATGTGTGGGGGATGCTGCTGCGGAGCATTCGTCCTGACATTTGGAGAGCAGGTGGACGACACAATGGTGGACGGAGATAGCGAGTAGAGGGAGATTGAGATGGAGATGCGGGGCTGTTTGAGATGCACTGTGGGGATGACAGGGGTCAGTCCGCCCCATCTCCCAGTGGCAGCTACTGAGATTAGAAAACCATCAAACGTCTTCTGCTATACGCACCTGAATGGCAGCTGTATAGATGAGCCATGAGTGGCTACGTGTGGCCTTGGTTGTATCCTTTGTGTGTGCGGTTATGTTGCCAACAGAGAGGAGCAAGGGGATTGTGTATGTGTTGAGAGAATATCAATAGTTTTATTCACATGCTCGGAGGAAATTAAAGCTCATTCCTCGGCTTGTTCTTTTTATCATGTCTATTGTCACGGTGATAAAAACACTCTTTTCATACATCTGCTTTAAGTTGTGTACAACTTATCTTTTAAATTGTGGCTGTCATTCTTATCTGTAATGATAACATTGCAACATCAAGTAACTTTCCAAGATCTACAGGAATGTGTCGACAAAAGACGTTTAACAAACCCTCATTTTAGCCGAAGTTATGTGGAAAAAAAAAATGAAGGAACAAACTTCATTGTTTAACTTTGACCTAATGTGCAGAGGCTCAAATTATACCTTCCGTGTCCAACTAGTCATAAGGGTCCAAGTGACATACAGTAAATTTCATGATCTGCCCTTGTCTGCAAGTGTGCAGCTCAAACTTTATGACCATGTGGATTGTTTGTGTGAACCGTTCCGGCTGACTGCACATGTGAAAACAGGTCTGCGGATGTCCAGTGTTGCTTTGTCAGGGCCCTTATTGAAGTTGTGCTAAAGCTTTCCTGTGTAATG
>NW_019525114.1:1028112-1113984 GCF_002814215.2 Seriola lalandi dorsalis
TTTTTTTTTTTTTTTTGGGGGGGGGGGGGTTTCCTCTTTGATTTGACTGTCTAAGGACAGAGGATGTCATATGCTGTACAAATCGTTAAGCTACTTGTGATTCGTGATAAAATTTGACTTGACTGGATTTGACACTATCAAGTCCCCCTTCATCGTGGCATGCTACCGTGGAGTATTACAATACAGTAATGGCTGTGCTGGTGCTGTGGATCCACAAAAGACACGCTAAGTCCAAAAGTGTTGCTCTGTAGCAATCCTGGAAGTGTCTACAGTGTGTTTTGTCTTTATGGTCTCTTTACCTCAGTAGGTTTGGTCTGTTTCCATTCATTCTCTCATCACATGGAGGGGTAGAAAGCAGGCATATAAAAAAACGATGCTTTATTTCTAGCTGTGTATTTTGACTCCTCTTTGTTTTCATCAACTGTCAATCACTAAATTTGCAAAAATTCAACTTAATCTCTGTGTCTGTACTCTGCCTACATAATGCTCATTTCACATCTGATCAGTGTTTTCAAGCAAACACTGTCTGGAACAATAATTTAGAGTTAAATCTGCCTGTGTGTTTGTACTTTGTCAGAATCAGATACGCCAGCATACTTCCATCTCCATTCCCTCTTTAATTACAGCTCAAATGTAAACCCGTTTTCCCTCGCCACATTATGATTTACCTCTAGCTATTTTGAAACTCAAAAGAAAATTTTTGCATTTTGATAGAAATCGAAGGAGAGCCCGGTGATAACGATTTGAGCTGATGAATGCAATTAGTGGAGAAGTGCTAACAGCATGGTGGTAATTGGGTCTTACGAACTAAAAGCCTGCCCGTACCCAGCAATTAGAGCAACCTCCTTTAAAGTTAGTCAATTGTATTGCTGTTAATGGTCTATGCTTGGTTGAAGCTTAGCGCGAGGAGGTACAGTCGCCTTTCAAATGGGCCACGGCTCCATTTTTTATCACAGGGTTTCTGAGCTCTGTTGAAATTTTAATGTGCAGAAGAATTTTTGAGGTGATTAATTTGTTAGTGGTGGTGATTCACTGCTCCACAGACTGTGTTATATGAGAGGCCGTTTGATTCATGCTGCTATGTAACATTAACTTTTAAATTAGTAACTTATTACAGTTTATGTATCATAAAGAGGAATAGTGCCATGGTTCAGCCTTCAAACATATTGTTGCCAGACACTGGTATTGTTGCTAATATTAAAGAGAGTGGGAAGCTGCACACTCATAACTCTGACACACTTCTTTAATTTTCAGTCACATTAATTAATGTTTTGACACATATTGCCTTCTTCAGGATAAAAAGCCACTGAAACAACTGACACAAGTAGAATTAGTAGTAGTAGAGTCCAGGACATGTGTGCGACAGCTGAATCAAATGAATGAGCTCACAGCTCTTTAATCTCTAATCCTTTATATTGAACATTTACTTTTTGCACATTTACTAATATTTGCAATATTTTTTTACTCTTTGTTTATTTGACCATGACTATTGTGTAGCACAAATGTACCTTCTTTTCTAGACCAAGTGCTTGATTTGGATGCAAACATTCAATATATGTGTTTTTCTAGTTTGTCTTTGCTGGTCCTATAATGTGGACATGTTGACTATCACTGACCTCATGTTGATGCCCTTGAGCTTATTAATACAAATCACTTCCCCTATGTCACTCAGACAATTTGTAGTTTGCATTTTTCTTTACAAAGACCTGATCCAGGAATTTTAAGATGTCTAACTCCTTCCCATATTCTCATATGAGTAATTTAAGAGTCGTATAAGAGTCTAAACGGACGACACGTGTCAACAGTTTGGTTTCAGATCGGATTAAGTGGGACTTCAGATGAAGTGTGGCTGGGCTCATTTACATCTGGAGTCTTACTAAATACCCCACTAAAATAAAAGAAAGTGTTACTGTTGCAAAATTCTGTTCTGTTCATATTGAATGAGCCACTGTAGGCTATAAAAATAGTGCATGTTTATGCTTAAGTCGAGTTGTGTTACACTAAACGCTCTACAAATGGTTGGAGTGGTGTTTTCTCGAGTGGCACGCACACAGTGTATGTCTATGGAGTGGATCCACAGTTGGCAGGGACGTCTGAGTCATGAAAGACAGAGAGGCCGACAGGTGCAGCCGTACCTGGAGAAGCCTGAGACGTGTTCGCGTTAGAGCCAGTCGCATGGACGAAGAACACAGTAAAGGATTTCCATGCACTGAAATCTGGAAGAAAGGTTTTTCAATTCAAAGGACATACTCACATATAGAAGTGCTACTTGCTTTAACTCTAATTGTAAGCAAGCGTGTCAGAGTCCAACATATAACATTTTCATATAAAGCAGGTGACCAAGAGGAAATGGGTCTAAACTGATGGTCTGAGCAGATACTCTGGTAGTTTGATGCGTTTACGAGTTCGGTCTTAACCACAGACTGAACTGAACTGCCCCTGTCTTATCAAACCTGTTTGATATTTACAACCTGATGTCTGGATGATTCCTGTTGTGCGAGGGGATTACAGACTTCAAAGACCAACATCCACCTGCTGAGTTTATAGTGAGTTCAAGCGAAAAAAAAATCACATATAAAAGTTTGAAAGACAAAAAAAGATGTACATTTCTCTACAGGCTCCTTGTTTCAAAAACTGAAATGGTGGTTGATCAACAATGAATCAGTCCTGAAAAGTGTGAATAAACCCTCAGAGTGCCTGTAGTCAAGTTATGTTAAATCAATTCATTTATAAAGCACAAAAAATATTTAGCAATGTAAAATATTTACAAATGTCCATAATACTGTTAAGTTAAAACTGCAGTAATTGATTTCTTGGCCTCTTTGGAGCAATGGAAACAAGCTGTGAATACAACACTCACATTATTATCACCTTTTAAGCTGATATGTCGAACTTTAGCTATCTAAACAGCCAACGCACACATTAGCGTTAATTAGGAGTCATGTTTCTGGTGACCTGTTGAATTTATTATTTTTTTCTTTCTTTTTTTTTTATTGCTGAAATATTGTGACAAATCAAATGATAAACATATAAAATGACATAGTAGACAAGTGCTAACATATAGCATATTGATATAATAGTATGACAAGTTATAGAAAAAACAAACAGACACACAAGACAAGTGCATATATGTAATATCAATAATGTATAATATCAATATATAATCTAATAATCTAATATAATATAATGTCAGTAATGGGTAAATGGGCATTATGGTACAGACAATATTATGAAACTAATACTGATGTATGTGGTGAGGCGAGGCAGCGAGCGAAGATTATAGGTTAGATTAAGTGTTGGTTAAGTGTGGCTAGGGTGTGTGTGTGTGTGTGTGTGTGTGTGTGTTTGTGTTGTAGCAGTAGTGTCTTTATAATAGTAATTACTAAGTAGTATGATAGCAATGTAGTTATAATAATAACCAAGTTCTATATTCACTCTACTTTTAGCTTGTTTTTAGTCTCAACTCCTGACCAGTATTCGAGATTCAAGATTCCTCTATTGACTCCACTCATAACAAGCAGCAATTAAAAATAGAAAAGAGCTGAAACTAAACTAATTTAAAGTATATAAGATACTGTTTATAAATAGAACATACAATGTCTATATTTGCTGTAACCTGTCCTACAAAAACAATGCTATAGATTGTTATAATATAGAGATTCAGTATAGTGGTATAGTGGTCGTAGTGCAGTCAGACCTCTGTAAATGTAATTATAAGTATCGTAGTACAGGTAGCCACACTGGTCCCAAACAGTCAGTGTTTGGCAGTGTTGAGTTCTCGTGTGGCTCCGGGGTAGGAGCTGTACTGCAGGTCTGTTAGTCCGTAATATGATGGACCTGAAGTGTCTACAAGAGGGCGGCAGGTCAAACAGTTGATGTCCAGTGTGTTGGCTGCTCGGCTGAGACTGCGAGAGCTGAATAAGTCCTCCAAAGAAGGCAGTCAGCAGTCGATGATCTTCTGGGTGGTATTGATGACCCTCTGAAGGGCTCTCCAGTCCGCTGCTGAGCATCTGCCGCACCACGCAGAGATGCAGTACGTCAGCACAGTGTTGATGGAGCAGCGGTAGTAGGGCACCAGCGGCTTCTCCTGCAGCTTGTTTTTCCTGGGGGATCCTCAGGAAGTATCCGCTGCTGTGCCATCCATTATGTTCAACAGCTAGTTGCCAACTTTTTCTTTCCGCTGTTTGGTGCTGAGCTGGTAGTGTAAAGTGGGTTTTTAAAGATTTTTAACTAAAAGCAGCTGCCTGCTGCTGCTGAAAACACTATAAGAGCAGTCAGAGTGAACCAAAACAGTCACTTGCAGGCCCAAAACCCGAAACGGGGAGCCACAAGATGCTAATATGCGGCGTAGCTGCTTGAAGTAATTACATTTTCATTTTCTCATTTCTGGTGTTTGGTATCGTTTAAATATATACAGTCTAATCAAAAGTAGAATATTCTACAGCTTGCTCTGACACATAAAATGTTTGTCATGATCAACTTACAGTCATCTTGGGGATTTTCTTTTTCCTTCTGGGGGATGGTTGTTGTAGCGGTGAAGGCTTTCCAACTGCTCGACATCTGTCTCTAAACTGGCACATAGTATTCTTTCAAGATGTCTGCGAACATGTCAGGAAAGTTTAATGTCCTCTCTAAACGCTAATTCCCTGCACTTACTATTACAGATTTGCAGCCCCCCAATCGTAAATTTAACACATTTGCCTTAACAACTGTCCCCTGAAACCTCTTTTCCATGCAGTTTGATAATTTAAATCCTAACAGACATTTATGAGTGTTCATCTGTATTCAGGCAATGTTGGGAAGGATGTAGGAGGGAAACTCGTCAGCCATTCAGCCTTGGGTAGTTTCCTCTTTTCTTTTAAAGTTATGCTACGCTATGGCCTGGTAGTTATTCACTAGAGGCTGGATCCTGACTGAATAAAGTGAAATATAAGCTTCTAAAATGCAGTCTATCAATTGCTTGCCTCCGTCTTCCGGCTGCGCTCCATGACTTTCCGCCTTCTGGCTCACATCTCCCCAGGAATGAAGTGCAGCGCCGAGTGTCCACATCGGACCATAAAAACAGCAACCGAGGCTGAGCATCAAGTTTATGTGAATGGACTGGAGCATAAAATGTAATGGGTGGAACCATTGGAGTTCTCCTGAAATGGCTTTTTTAAAAGGTTTGTCGACATATTTTTCAGCAAGATGGTCTATTAAAAAGAGGAACATTTATATTGAGCTGTCAGTGGGTGGACAGGTCAGATGCTCCTTTAATAGTGTCCTCAGGCGTCCCGCAATTCAACAGGGGATCAGTGCCGGTGGCTGCCTCACCACTAACGAGATAATATTGTTTTCCAGGGCGAGGTTTGATTTAGAGCAACTGCTTAAATATACCTCTCAGTTAGCAGCATTGCTAATGTAATTACATGACAGTTTGATTTAGAGGAGAACGATCTCTGATCCTCAGCTACGAGCAATTTTAAGCAAAACCATTCTTCTTATTTTCAGACTCCGCTTCTTGCTCTACTTTTAACACAGTCTGTCGTCTCCTCCATCTAATGAAGACGGATCTGTCTGCCGTTCAGATCATTGTGGTTCTGTCATTGTTGCAGAAATGTACAGTTTAACTGGGGACCCTCATCCCCTTTTAGTTGAACCAATCCTGTGTTTCATGACACCATGCCTGTCAGTCAGCCCTGAAAGGCATCAGTGGAATATGCTCAAGATGAAAAACATGGGAATCCAGTTGGAGAGCAGAGATGTCAGCCGTTTAGAGCAGATATGACATCTGCTTGACAGATAACCAGCATGTGTGCGTGTCAGATGAGAGACCAGAGACAGGAGTAGAGGATCTCCAGCTTCTCTTTTGTCTGCCTCTGTGGAGCCCAACACAGACATGGTGAATCTGGGCACGGAGACATATTGATGAAGCCCTCAGAAAATCCAGTTCCAGGCATGCTATAACATTATGTAGGTTATTGTAAACCACTGATCTTAATTATATAACAAAGCAAAGTTGAATACAATTCACCCTAAATGAATGAAATGAAAACTAAATTAAATGTATATCAGAACCTCTGGATTCTCCATCCGTTTAAAGCCACGGCAAGAAGTTTTGGGCTCTTGTTGAGTTCCTGCCCCTATGATCATACAGTTAAACATTCGCTATGACAACCTTGTCATATGTTCATACACAGCTACTTTGCATTAGGAAATATGTTTTGTGGGATTATGTTAAACAAGGAAAAGCTTTACCGAACATATTTGCCAAACCGTCACTCCCAGAACCATCTTGATTTTGTTCCCATATGTGTTCATGGCAACCAAAACATTTTTACAGTTATGTTTTGGCAACTCAAAGCATTCAATTAAGGGAAAGATTTTGACAATGTTTATTATTCAATATTTACTTAAAACTATGACCTTTCCCTAATATTACAGATATTTTGTAGAGTTTTTTTTAAGGTCATGCTTTGATTCAGTTTTTTTTGTGCCAAAATGTTTCTTTGTATATCCTTGAGGTGTATAACAAGCCATTGTCAGGAATGTGTTGTGCTCTGCCCATGTGCTTGTGTATGTCCTTGTGAGCATGACCAGAAATATGAGCAAGGTAGAAATAAAACAGGGACCTGCCCATCAAAACATTTGTCCATAGTGCGACTTGTTTTAGCCACTATAACAGGATGCAGGACATATTGGCTTCCTGGGTCAGTGTCCTATGTTTCATATGTCCAGTCTTCCAACCTGACGTCCTCCCTTTAAGGTTTTTCAAACGTCAAGGGTCAGAACAACTTTGCCAGTAAACCTAATTATATCACCAAAACCAAAAAGCTATTCTGTTAAAAAATTTGAAGAAGAAAGAGTTGGGCATGAGCGCTTTTGTGCTTTCAGACAGAAAGACTTCCCCTCAGCCATTGATGAGCTTGACCTAGGTGTTTGTTCCGAAAAGAGATGTTTGGAAAAATAGTTGTCTGCGTGATAAGTGCTAATGACACAGGCTATTGTCCTATATCATTAGCTGCGGCCATGTCAGTTTAATATTGCGATTTGAGTCAGTCTTTATGCAGAGTTTCTCATTTGCCAATGATGATTATACAGACAAAATGGGACTGGTAATAAAAACACTGACAAGATTCTGAGTTGTAATTCATTTTGTCCATACCTTCAGACCTTGTTGGGATCAATTAAATTCACACAGCCACAGAAAACAACTCAATAAATACTAGTACTCTGACTTGAATGAGAAAACAGAAATCATTTTTGGGACTTAAGGTCAGAATACTGATGCCAGGTTGTTTTGAAATAATTTCTTTTCTTTTTTTTTCTTTTTTTTTACCTTTTCATATTATTTCACAAATTGGAGAAGTGCAAGAGTCCAACCGGAGGTGTTTTACTATTTCTTTTGTTAAAGACAAATAAGAAAGATGTGATTTTTAATTCCTTTCCAAAATAAAACTTTTAACCAATAATTGACAAATCAAAGTTCTCCAAGTTATTGTCCATAAAATCCAATGTTAATTGCAGCTTTAATTGGCAGGATTCTTCTTCATGTGTCGTAAATTCTTTTATTTAAACAGTGTGCCTTCAAATACAGGATGTTTGCAGATCTGAATGTACAGATCAAAATATGTGTAGTGATAGATAATAATGGGTTATCATCATGAAGGTCATGAGAAAAAGAATGCAGAAAAATGAAAAATGTTTGACCTGCAGTGTAAAGATGAGATGATAAAAAATGCATACATTCTCCTACACTAGAAGTGACAGAAAAACATGTGTGATGAAATGGAAAAAAGACTATAATGGTCCTTTGATGATGTGTCTGAAGATCCCTTATTACATTTTCAGTGACTGTCTAGAGAATGAGTAACCGTGTCAAGACAACACTTTCTTTGCAGAGGGCTTTGAGTCTGTGTATAAGTCTTTCTGCCTCTCTGCTGCAGCTGCTGCTGTCCCTGGATTTAATAACTTCAGTAGCCTTTCACTTATAAGGCTGTATGATTCCTTGAGGGACTCCAATTGATCAGTCAGTGGTGGGCTCTAACATTGTGGCAGCCAGATGAATGGTACTGACATGGACTTCATCTAAACCACTAAAGCATACACTCGGGGAATGTGAGAGCGTGCTCATCTGTTTCTATATTCTGTCTCTCTAAAGATTGTCCTCACTGAGTAAAAGATTAGAAAATAAAAGAAAATTTGCTCTTTCTTCTAGGAAACTGGCCTGAGAATAAAGACAGATGAGTGAGCAATGCTTGCACTTTATTTTTGTACTTGAAAGTCTCCATGCTACGCTCATGTTGTATATTGTCAAAAGCTTCATGTTGCAGTTTGTGGTTGGCTTGATTCTTGGTTTAGTCATTTTCACAGGAGTCCTGAACCCCTGGATATAATACCATTAGTATTCCTTTTACAGGAAATCCCAATATTTTTTTTAACCAAAGCGTAAATTTCATATATTTGTCCAATATGACTTTTACTCACCGTTAATTGTAGCTTCCTCACCTGAGGATACAAATAAACAAGGTAGAGATGTTGCTTTCATTTACAAGTCTATTTTCCATGTAACGCAACTGGATCTTACTTTTAACTCTGTTAAGGCTCGTCTATTAAAACCATCTGCATCAGCTGAGCATTGCTTTATCCAGGGCAACAGACTTTGACCTTGTGGTACTCTACGGACCACCTGACCCTTACAAGAATTTATCTGAGACCTTGTCCTTCATTCTGATGGGCTTATAATTATAGACGACTTGAATATTCACCTGAATAAGGCCTCAGATCTTCGCAGTAAAGCCTTTCAGGCACTTATTGATACTGTTGGTTTCACCCAGTTTGTGCGTGAACCTGCTCACTACAGTGGTGACAGCTTGACCTAATTGTATCACATGGGATAGTGTTTTCTGATCTGCGTGTCTCCTCCTATCACGTGCATTATGTTTACTACCTTCTCAAATTTGGTGCTGATGTATTTACCACTCGACAAATCAGTCCATCCACTTTAACTGCTCTCGGCGAGTGATTACCGGTGACACTGGCTTCTTAAACTGCAGCAGAACTCAAAACTCAGAACTCGCCTGAACTTTCAGTTTCATTATTTCAGGCCTTGTACCTGTTACCGTTCTCCCATCAGTCTCAGTCTCAATGAATCCATTAAACCTAGTACGTACAGTACAGTCCATGTGGTCCTGCCGATGAGATTACTGTAAACTTTCTGACACTGCATCTCTCTAACCATCTGTTTGTTTATTCCCTCAAGCACACGAGCATCGAGGCTGTGTGCTTCTCTCTCTCTCTCTCTCTCTCTCTCTCTCTCATCTCATCTTTTTTCAGTCAGGCTGTCTCTGCGTCTGTTCTGGACCGTCAGCCGTCCCGGGTTCTCTCTCCTTCTCCTGGCTGTTGGTGCCTCATTTCAGATGTTTTGGTTGTGGACCTTCGTCCTCCAGGAGTCCCAGCAACCTCGTCTCTCTCTCTTTCCTTCTGTGTGTTGTTTTCCTTCTCCTGGACGTGTGAACGATGTGCTTGGTTTTTGCCTCTTGTATGTTTGTGAAGTCTGTCTTCTTTCTTCATGGTGGAGAGGAAGTCATGTGGTTCAGATCCTCCCAGATCGTATTCTTAATTAATGTTTATAATCTATAATGTTGTCACCCTGATTGTCCAAACTGTAAATCTACTTTGTTGCTCTATTGTGTAAACACAGATGGTGTCATCATGCCGTACAGATTGTAAAGCCCCTTGAGACGCTATACATAAGAAAAAACAAAAAACATTTTGAAGCGGTGGTGTGTCAAACTTCCCGCTGCTTTCTTTTTAACTTGTGACAGGTTGCACTCATTAGTCACACAGCCACAAGAGATTAATCGTCACTGTAATTTTTCCAGGTGAAGACCATCTTGTGAAGACGTTTGTCTTTGAGTGTGACTGAAAGCAGCAATAGAAATTCCTGTAGCTGCTTTAGCAAACTGCGTAACATACAGAAGCAGATCCACCATGACACGTAGTTTGATGGGTCAGCTGGCAAATTCTACACTATGTGCTGTGCTCTGCGGTTTGAGCTGATAAAATTCGAACTGTATTCATTGATATTTTTCACCACTTGGGGGCAGCAAGCTGTAAATACAACACTGACACATTATCATTTTATCATTATCATTTTAGAAGTTGTTGTAGATATGTGTTAGCCAGCCTGTGCCTGTTTACTGATCTGGCAGACATGAAGAAACATTATCATTCATCTGGACTCCACTTGGCAGATTTAGGGACAATGTTCACTCTTTGTTTTTAGCTCTGTTTTGGTCTCCACCAGCTCCTGAGGGAAATATCTGGCTCTTTAGTTGCTAAATGCTCCAGTATGTTTACCAGCTAGTTCCTAACTGCGTCTGTCTTCTGTTTTGTGCACATACATCTGGTTTATCAGTGTTTTTTGTTGAAAAAACAGCTGGCTTCTGCATCTGGGAACAACACTGATTATAGCTGCAAGGGTGAATCAGAACAGTAAACGTGTGGGCTGTAACGCCAATGACCTGAAAGCTCTGTAGAGCTGCAGGCAACGGCAAAGTCTTTGTGGGCTCATCACTACCAGCAACTCCTGTCATGTTTCACATTGTAATTTTCCTTATTGCTGTTGTATACACAGACATAGCGGAGCCTTCATTTTTGGAGAAGAAGAGCCATATAACACAGAATCTCCTTGTCTCAATTAGTGTCTTTTTCTTTTCTTTTTTTTTTTCTTTAACTGAGGAGGTGAGTAACATGTAATCTTGACCGATATTCATAATAGAGTTTGCCTTTAAACCAGACTCCTGCCTCAGTCTCTCTCATACGGGGGCTTATTTTTGGGTCTTGCTGGGCCTGATTGTCAGCTCAGCAGGTTTACAGCTGGGTAGAAATGAGTCAATCTTTTCTGAATACGGTAATCCAATTAAACACTGGTCTTGTGAGGGTTCTCTTCGTGGGCTAAAGTAATGAATGTTTCATAAACCAATACCTCAGTGTGTCTCTGGTGTGCTTGCTGCCACATTAAAAGCTTCTTTTTTAATGTGGCCATTTGAATTGCTTTACCTGGATCTATTTTTGATACCTAATCACATTTCCTTTGAATGAGTGTTTTGGCTGTGTGACGTTGGCAGCTGTGGTCTTCAGTTTTACCTGAAAAATATGCTGCAGTTAGTTGTGTTCAGCATGTAGAGGCTTTTGAGTCGTCAAAATGGGTTATCGGTATCTGGAGCAAACAGTATGATTTGAATCATTACTAATTCATAGGGTGTCTCTATTGAATGGCCTAAAACCTCTGTTTTTATGGATGCTGCTGTTTCTGCGGTCTGGGCCCGTGGCCAGGATGTGACTCTTTTTTTTTTTTTTAGTGGTTTGATCTGCCTCTGCATTTCCTGACTGAAAAAGGCCGGCTGGTAGCACGCTGCATGGGGCCGGATTGAAACACAAAGTACACGGTATATTTTGCTCTCTGTCCTTCTGTGGTGAAAGCCCACTGAAGCTGGACTTGTTGCTTCATGCCTCAGTGGATAAGGGAAGTTTGTTTCCTGTCAGGCTGATACGTGTGTTCATGTCAACAAGGCGGTCGGGAAATAGCATTTGATTTGATGTTAATTCGACTGAACGTTTTTAGGCCTTTGATCCGGCCGCCTGTGATTGGCCTGTGTCTCAAATGTGCTTGTTTGATCTCTGTCCTTGGCGTTCAGATGACCAGGTTCTTGATTAGTTCTGTTTTAGAAGTGACTTTCTGTAAACTGCTGTGTAAATGGTTTATTAATTAAACGTTTAAACTGTAATTTTCTTCTGTAATTAGGTTTTTTTCTTTCATACAATCTCAGCTCCGTGAGCAGACGCGAGGACGTGCAGGAATGCACAGCTGATCATTGTATAAATTAATCTGGGATTCGCTGTGTATTCATTAATCTACATGTTTCAGCCTTTAATAAAGAAACCATATTATGCTTCATATTTTGCCCTTATGGCTGTTTTTGTGTCAGAGAATCAGCATCAAAGTGGGGTAGCTAACCATGAAGTAGCCTTATTTGAATGTTTTCCTGTTTGAGGTTATGTAACAGGTCATTGACTTTCAAACCTTAGTGCCTTTTCTTATTCATCATGTAAACTGTACACAGTTCCTAAATGAATTCAAACCTTTTTATCCACTAAGCACCTTGAAGGAAACTCTTATATTTATCTCTGTTATTGTACTCTAAAACTATCCTTAGGGATTATAGAGCGCACATTATAGACCTCTCTCTTCTGGCTACATAATGATGCACTGCAGCTTTGAAGAAGTATTTATTTTCTGTCTATTTTTACGCATTTCCATATTATTTATTGTACTGTAATTACATGTATTGATATTTAGGTGGGTAAGCTCAAATCACTAATGGTGGCCAGTGACATGCAATAAAACTATTCTTCTAATAAATCTGATTGATAAGGAATTTTGGAAGGTAATGTTCAGGTTAGTCTGGAAGCCGAGGAAAAAAAAATTCTGAATATTTAGCTCTGGCACATTTTTTAAAATTATGATATCATTTAAAGCCTGACTGATACTTTATATTTGAGAATGGCACTGATACCGGCATTTGAGAGTTGTTTAAAGACAGTGGTAGAAATTTATGATTTTTTACATTTGGCCTTTTTTTTTGCATTTAAAAGGAATATATGGCCTTTAGTAGCATCTTTATGTGTGTAAAAACCTTTGGAGCCATAGCTCCACATGTCTGAACTAATTCTGTGTCCACAGCTGTTGCAGTGATATGATGATCATAAAATAAATCAGGAGATTTAAAGTTTTCAAACAATGTCTAACAATGACAAGACTGATGGAAGACGGAGGTACAGACCCAAGACACACCTGAAGTAGTTTGGCATGAGGAGTGGAAACAAGGAGGAAATGACATTCTGTCCAAATGTGATAAGATCTGCATATCAGCACCTTTAAAGCACACTCATTAACAGGCTTTATCTCATTTGTTTAATCTTCACAAAAGATGATGTAGTGTAAAGATGACAGGTTGTGATTTTTATCTGTTTCTCGGCTGGGTGCATTTTCGAGTGTGTGCTGGTTGCCTCTCTCGGTGTTGATAAGACTCCATTAAGTTCACTGCTCCCAGACAAGAAATAACAGCCTCTCATTTTTACGTTTAACTTTTTGGATGTAGTGTATGAAATTTTTGCACGATACTGATAGACAGATCAGCTGATATCATCCTGCCAAAATATCACTCCGGCTCTAATATCATCTGTTCAGTGAAACGTCACATTTACTCCAGCTGTTGATTGGGTTTTACAGGTCGTAGCTGTTTAGTTGACAAACATTGACTCCATCTTTATCGCTTCTGTGAATAACTGATTTGGATTTACATTAAGGTCCCACTGCACACCTGTACCGGCGGAGGTGAACATGGTTTGCAAATGTAACACTAATTGCTTTGCCAGTTCCTATGAAGCTGCAGTTATGGATGTCATATTTAACGAGGGCTTTGTGATGTTAAGCACTTCTTTTTTTTAAGGAAGATCTGTCTTGTGCATTCAGCTTATACAGTTTTGCAGTTCGCTATTGTCTTCATCTCACCAAACATTCATCTTACTGAGCATTTATTGTTATTTTAAAACGAGAAGTAATTCTGTCAGTGATGGGAGATAATGCGTCTCCGGGTATGTTTTGCCTTGTTTCAGAAATGTTCGAGAAATGAGCAATTTTGGAAAGACGCTTACCAGAACTGGTGCGCATAGAAAACTGTTCCAGGAATTCATACATGACTTCACCTCAATGACAGTCTCTTTTTATCACATCTGGATGAGATGGGATTTTTCTTTTCTTTTTCAAAAGAAGATTCTCTCATTGTGACCATGACAATTGAAACATTCTGTGCATCAAACTGGCACATCAAGTATTTCTAATTCTGGTTCGTTGCAGTCAGTGAAGTCTCCCTGTCAGACACAGAGCGAACGCCGCTCTTGTGGTTTTCATGTATCCCCCTGTTGTGCCTCTATTACTGTATTCTCGTGCTTGACTGGCCAGGTGAGGCTGATACAGCCAGTCATGCAGCTGACAGATGGAACAGTGTGTTGTTCTTGATGCTTCCCTACCTGCATGTTAGATCAATTGTTTGATTGCTGTAGAAGCTGAAAGCGACCCGTGGCTTCGCTCTAACCCGTATGATTAGTTCTGTGATAAGGACAACAGGAGAGCACTTTGCCTGGTGACTGGCAACAGGTTTCAGTACAGAAATGAATGTACAGAGTTGACCCATAAGGTTTAGTCTCCAGTGGAATACCTGCAGGGCTTTCTGAGCTGGGACCTGATTTATTTTGAGTTAAAGGACAAATTACATCCTACTTTTAATATTAATGGCCTATGTAAGTGAATTTTGCAGAGATCAGCTTCAAAACACTATAACCTTGGATTCTTGCAAATATTTCACTTTCTAACAAAATCCATCCATTTATAATCAGCTCTTAATGTAATCCTTTCAAATCTCTTTGTATCTCCCATTTTATGGCTTGATTTTCCTGATGTCTCTATGAAGCGTTATAGAACATAAAAACATGGTGAAAAACAAAATGACCACCTAATACAAAAATGCAAATGAAGACATTTTTATAAATAAACTCAAGGGAAATGCTGTCTCTTTTTCCTGCCTGCCTCTTGTCATCACATTAGGAAACTGCAGCATGACAAACATGTTATGAAGTCAAAGACAGTGCATCGGGCAACGTGACAGGTAAAATAAGCAAATTGAAAGGAGAGTGCATCCATCAGCTCTTCCTTTTTTGTGTTAGAGGATTCACATAGTTATTTATAAATGCCCTATACCCTCATAAAAGTAATGACGGGTTTATATTTTCTGCTTTTAGATTCCTCACCATTCACCACCAACTAATGACCAGTGCTGTGCCTCGTTTGATACACAGTGGCTTTATAAATGGGAAAACTGACTGCTTGTCAGAAACATCATTTTCCACCAGTTTAATTTAATCAACAAGAGGTTGAGTTATTGTCAATCTTTAAGTTTTAATGCACTTATTACACTTCATATACCAGAGCTGTGTATGTTCTTACGTGATTCGTACAGTACAGTGGAGCAGGGATCAAACATTATATTTAGACACAGTCAGCGTAGCTCCTACGTTTCTGTGGTCGGATTACATTTATGTTTTCATGAGCTGTACTGTTGTCACGTTTGGTTAATTAATGGCTCCAGTTCATGACAGTACATATTTCCTTCTTTGTTTTTTTTAAACAGCAGCCAGTTATAGAATTTGTGATTGATCTAACTTTCACAGCACCTTGTTTCCATTATGATGTTCATCATCAGCTGTCACAAAAAAGATAAAAGATAAAAAGATAGAATATGTGTATGTGAATGAATCAGGTCTGTCCCCAGAGAAGAGCGTCAGTGTTTGACGACTGTGTTCAATGACAGGATTCAAAATCCAATATCAAATTTTTGAATATTCTTTCTTCCTACATGGCAGCTACGGTATAGTTATGTTTAGGGAACGTGGTTGCTGGTATTAAAGCAGTATTTGCTGGCCTTGGTTGAGATGTGTAGATCAGCAACGAACTTAAAAGCCAAATGGTTTCCCTCTTTTTTGTTCCCTCCTCCCACTCTGTGCAGGTTCTGGCTGCATATTGGCATTTATCAATCAGGGATCAATGAATATCATTGTGGAGCGGAGTGGTTTGCTTCAGAGTGGCATTGATTGTCTGAAGGGTTGGGCCTTATGCCAGTTCTCATTAGTGGTCTCTGTCCTTTCACCTTTCTTTGTCTCTCATCTTTCCCTCCTGGTGGCGTGGTTGCCTGGCGTCCTAAGTGCTTTAATAGAAATGCATTGATCACAGGTGTTGTGAGCCATGTAGCAGCCATGTGTGTGTGTGTGTGTGTGTGTGCCTCTCCTGTATGTGTGTTACACTGCACGACCCTTACATTCTGTGAGGCTATATAAAGAGCTGGTTTGTGCACCCTGTGAACAGGGTGACAGGGTGACCCTGGTGGTTAGATAGACCATTTTACAACCACAAAATCAGGGGTTCACTGGTCATCCCCACTGGTCGTGTTGAAGTGTCCTTGAACCACCTCCTACCTGCCCACACAAATACATGCCTGTAGGTGTGTTTACGTCCAGTCAATTATCTCTATAACAAATTATTGAGAATTTAATCTATATAGTATATAAACAGTGCTAAAAAGTTATTGATTTCCAATTATTCCAATGAAGCCCTTAGGTAGGGAATCTGAATCCAGCATGGGAATGGCGGACTCTGTTACTATCAATATAACTACTAAGTAGAGAGAGAATTGCTGAATGTAAATACACTGAATAGCTGTTGCAAAGAAAAAAATTTCATAAATAGTTTTCTTTAAAAAAAAAAAAAAAAATTCATTATAATTTTTCACCGTTGTCTTCCATACCCAGTACATCATAACAACAACAGTAGTCAAGACAGTTCATGGTTGTTTTTTCTCGTATGGATCGTTACCTGCTCATGCTGACCACCGCGCCCTGGTCTCTGACCTCTCATCCTGTCCACACTGCATGGTGGTTCTGGGTCCAGCCTCAGAGTCAGCGACCTTGGCGAGCAGCTCCAGTTTTAATCAGCACTTCTCTCCACACGGGCAGCTCCAACCAGCCGCTTCCTGCACCTTAATGAGTTGAGAGTCCTGGGCCAGACTCAGCTGTAGCTTGTGCTGAAGCTCTCCTTCCTCCTTTTCACACCGCAGCAGCGAGGGCGTACATACAGCAGAACTACAGCCAACGATGCACATCATTGTGCAAGACTAGTAGACAGGATTGAGGAGGTTTTAAAGGCTTTGAGTGTGACACGGGTCCCTTGATGCTTTATTTTTTTTTCTTTTACAGCTAATTCAATTATATTGTAAGAGTAATAGAAAATTAATATTTTATTGCAGTCTCCACATGCAATGCTGGCCTGTTAGAATTAGTGAGCACATTAGAGACACTGACAGCAAACAGGTTATTTGTTTTCCCTTATAATCAGGTGATTTACAATGATTGTCTTTGCTCGTCTCACCTCTTGTGATTACCGATTGTCCACACATATCTATCACTTAAACAAACTTTGAATATTCTATCCAAGCTATTCCAACTTTTGAAATTAACTTTGACCGGGGGGCGTGCTGGTGGCTTAAAGATAATCACATCAAGGGCATGGAGCCTGACCTGTTTTTGCATGAGTAAGTTTCTGCTCGGTGAAAAGCACTCAATCGGCAATTGTTGTCTTGCCTTTTGTGGGAATGTGAATAGCACCTTATTGATTGGAAGCAAAATGTTTTTAATGTTGTAGATGAGATTTCTGGATTGCTGGCTAATGGGAAGATAGAAGCTCGCTGCAATCTATTTTCAAGTCAAGCTCCAAATTGAAAATCTTTGCAGGCATAATTAAGGCTTATCTGAAAGGAATGTCAAAAACTTTTTTCACTGCTTTTTAATTTTTTATTTTTTTTCCAGCCACCCATCCAATCCTGATTGTTACGTGTAAATACACAAACATGCTCAGAATGGTGATGAGTCTATGCAGAAAGTAATGAATACAAAATGGAGAGCAGTATTGATGTTTGATCCAGCTTAATGCCTGTGACTGTGGTTATGAAAACTGTCCTTGTAATTGATATTGTAATGTTCTTTAACATAAATAAGCAATTTAGCGATGTTAATCAAGTAATCTTCTAGAGGAATGTGTGTGTGTTTTTTTATGTTATATAACTTGATTCGCTGTATCCCAAAAGAGAAGTGCTCTGTTCATCCTCAGGTTGGGGGTGCAGGGTCAGTTGATTAAGTATGTTGCTCAAGGATACATGGACAGGTGGGGCTACACCGGGGTTCAAAGCTGAGGTCCTCCACCTGGGGGATGACCTGGATTTCAAGTAGCCATTGTGTTTAGATGTTTGAAACAAGACCATGCTGAGAAATTACTCAAACGCCCTCACAGGACTCGCTTTCTTTCTACCAAAGGAGGAGTGGAGGCACGCTGCCGAGGAAACCTTGTTCGACCCTCTGTAGCGCTAGATTTATACACTGGATTAAAGTTTTACCACCTGCTTTTGTGAGCATCGCAGTACACAAAACAAGAATCTCTCTTCCTCACTGATGCATCTGTATTGAACATTTTCTCAGCACTGTCTGTTCTATACTTTATGAACAGCTTCCTTGAGCCCTGCATAATACATGAATGGTTGGCGAGGAAGATTTCTGTAGGCTCTGTATGAAAACTGTAATCACGATCACTGGAGATTCATATTAATAATGGGTGGTACAGTAGATCTGTTTACTGCATGGTTGATACACATTGTCGCGATACCCAGGAAAATACTCAATACTCGACACCATTTTCGATACCATGGGGAGAAAAAAATTACCCTAACCTTTTTTTTAATAAAGATTACAACAATACAAACAATAACATCAATGACAACACTATTTTGTCTGATGTAGTGCAAAAAAACCAACAGTAACCTTACTGTAAGGTGTATATATATATATATATATATATATATATATATATATATATGACATGCAAATATATTCAGCTACAGCGCGGCTTTTCTAAGCTTCATTCTGGGATTTAATAATAAATATAACACTCAAGAGTTAGATGTCACTATTATTATCTACATGGTAATTATGAGGCTAAAGCTAGCTGCCGGTTAGCTTTCCTTAGCTTAGCACTAAGCTTGAGACAAGGGGAAACAGCTAGCCTGGCTCTGTCCAAACGTAACAAAATCTGTCTGCCAGCACATCTAAAGCTGTTATTTTTACACTGCTGTTTTTGCACGGATGAAACAAATAAGATACAACATTTTAATAAGAGAGATTTACAGGAACAGAACGCTGTTTCCCTGTTTCCAGTCTTAGGGCTGAGCTAAGCTAACAGGCAGCTGGTGGTGGCTAACACAGATACAGTGTTACTCGATCAATGAAAAGCAAATAAGAGTATTTCCCAAAATGTTTGACGATTCCTTTAAGGTCACGATTTTATACAAAATATTTGCTCAAGGATTGTGTATGAAATGTGTATCAAGTACTTTAGTGGAATTTAAATAAATCCCATGAAAAGACCAAAACCAACAATGAACTGATCCAACTAACAAGTATTGTCTGTTGTCAAAGCCTGATTTAACTTACCTCTCTGTACCATACATCTTCATTGTCATCCAAAAAAACACATCAATGAGCCACGTGGGATGTTTTTTTTTTAAGACAGCACTCACCCTTTTTCAAAATTAAACGACATGTTTGCGACCAGTTTTTTTTTTTAATATTTTAATCTTTTTTTTTGGAAGGAATGGGTTTGAGACTGAATGCCTTAACAAGCTGTTCTGTTATTTGTTGCTATAATGTTTTGGTAAAAAAAAAGGTGGAATGACTGTTGAGGAGAGAGGCGTCACATGCTCTCTAACCATTGTGTATGTTTGTGCTTCCAGTTCATGTGAAAGCGGGAACCTGTGAGGTAATTGCTGCGCACCGATGCTGCAACAAGAACAAGATCGAAGAGAGATCCCAGACTGTCAAATGCTCCTGCTTTCCTGGACAGGTGGCGGGAACAACAAGAGCAGCTCCATCTTGTGTAGACGGTACGCCAGGCATCTCATTACAGTTTTGGTAATGATTTGAGACCGACTTCTGATTAGGGTAGAAATGCGGCGCGCCTCAAAACTGTCACACCTGTCACTGTGTCTGGTGCTTATTTCAGTGATTATTCAAGTATTAGAGGGTTATTGTATGAAAGAAGAAAAAAAAAGACACTGTTGGGATTTTCATGAAGCTGCTGTTCTGTGTTTCTCAAAGGTTTTATAATCTTCAAAAATCAAACTGCCCAACAGTTCATTCAGTCTTTGTTTGTTTTTGAGACTGTGTCAGACCTTGTGTTCAGCAGAGTAGACTGAAGGCCAGGTCATTTAATATCATGTCAAAAGTGGCCTTGGTTACAGGTGAATCGATCCCTATCTCCTCCTTTCACTCTAATGACTCTGACAGGGGCTTCCTCCATTTTGACAGTTCCCTTTTCACTTCATGAAGCTGTTTCTCCCCTGTAGGCCTCCTCGGAGCAACTTAAGACCTTGATGCGCCAACCTCTGCTGCATGCTGTATTACCCCTCCTACATACAAACATCCACCCTCCTTGCACTGAATGCGCCTGCTCACAACACTCACCAGCTTGACATTGACCCACGCCCTGTAATTCAGACCTGAAAACACACCGGGGCAGGCCTGACGGGTCTCTGCTGTCCGCCAGTGATCAAAAGGCGCTCTCCTCAATCAAGCGTACAGGAACTGAAGGCACTTGTTGTTGCTTCGGCCAGGGCAGAACCAGGCTTAACTTTCCAACAGCATGATGTTAATTGCCTCCTGTAACTTCTTTCTCTTTCTTTCTTATACTGTTTTCCTTATTTTTTTCTCCCCACAAAGCATCCATAGTTGCACAGAAGTGGTGGTGCCAGATGCATCCCTGCATGGACGGCGAAGAGTGTAAAGTGCTGCCGGATCTCAAAGGATGGAGCTGCAGTACAGGAAACAAAGTTAAGACAACTAAGGTGGGTTTAACTGACAAAATATTTGTGGGCACACAGTAGGTATTTTTAAATGATCATTCTTCATCAGATTCAGTCACATTTCCAAGATTTTTAAGAGTAAAAAAACAAAACAAAACCCTGCAAAATTCACAGCTATTAGTTGGAACAAAACAAGACCCTAGAATAATGGAGGAGGGCTAGATAGGTGTTTGAACAAATAAAGAAACTGGAGCCATGGAGAGCACTGCAGAAGATTTCTTTCTTTATCGGCTTCAGATGAGAGCAGAGTAGGAGGCAGCAGGAGAGGAAAATGTGACTCACAGGGGAGAGTCAGTGAAGTGTTTCTTGAGGCAATCGGCTTAGAACAGTAGAAGGAGGTGAGTCGGGTTCAACTATCTATTTAGTTACATCTCGCATTTTGTTGTGAAAGTGTTACTACAGGCGATTTATTGTATTTCACTTAAGCTGCTAATTTGGTTGAGCCAAGTAGAGCAGGTATTCAGCAATCTACCAACCCATCAAATGATTGGGTCCAGTTTTGGAGGGAACAGGCAACAGGATAAAAACAAGATTGTTCTGTTTTCAAATCTGCGTTGTTTAGTTTGATTCAATCAGACTATAGTTTGTTTTCCCCATTTGTGCAATTTGTTTTAGGCAGATCAGACTCGTGTGCAGACCTGGAGTAGTTCATTCGTTCTGACAACAATCTGACACGACTACAGAGCCTACTCTACAATTTTGAGCTAAACGGCTCTCGTAGCCAGGTTCCCTTTACATACTAGAGTGCGGATGAACGAGATCAGCAGTTTACCAACTCTTCCACTGAGTTAACAAACTATAGGTTTTAAGACGCCTTTAGGGAGCTTTCTCACAAGAAAAAAAAAATCTGGTGTGTTTTCCTTCTTGGTTCAGTGTGTTTAGTTGTATATGAATGCTATGAATCGAACTCTGGTGTGGATTAAGCGACTGGACCAAGGTCGTCTGAAAAGGAAGGTCTCTGTCCTTTTCCAAGTGGTGTGTTAATAGAGATTTTACATTCAATGACCTGTAAGTCAAAACATTTCCCACAAGAATATACAAGACTAATAAAAAAAAAAACAATACAGAGGTTGAGTGTGTACAAGACTTAATTTGCTTTTGTGGATGACCTGAGATGAATATATTCATGTCTCAATGTAGTGTCAGTTTATTGTGCATTTGACGACACTTGTCAGTGCTCTGTTATGACATGAAGATTATTTTGTCAAACTTGTGTTTGTAGACTGACAAACCATGTCATTTTCAGGCAATTTTATGTATTTAACTGACAATTAATGGACACTTCAAAATATACTGTATATTGATATGTATTCTATGATGCCAGTGCTCTCATCAATAATCATTAATTGCTTACAGACAAGATGAGATAAGTATGTGTGTTTTAAAACTACAAAACTGAACACTTAACATATGCAACAAGACTTTTCTCTTGTTTCTTCTAGACCTACTGTATAATTTCACAAAAATCTGTTTCACAGGGTTGGAAGAACATGTCAGTTATTCTCTTGGTGATAATAAAACCAGAAGTAAACTTTGTGTTGAGAACAAAAAAAAAAAAAACACATGTAAATAGATGACATAAATATAGAAACAAGATTATCATCATAAGACTTGCCCTTCTCACTTGGTGGCTAAGGTGAGAAATGAAATAGGGGATGCACATAGCACATGACAAATTTGCAAACGGAAAATCAATTATCACATCTGTAATAAACAGTGTGATTGTGCACCAGTGACTTTGTTGGTTCAAAGTGGGAAAACTCGGTCTCTGAGCAATCACAAAACATGGTTGGTGACTAAGCAGAAATCCAGCTCACGTGTGTCCATCTCATCCTCTGCCTTTGAAAAGTCAGTGCGGTCTTGCTTATGTTTTCAAAAGTGCCAGCGAGAAACAAAAGAAAAGCAAACAAAGACAAAGGACAGACAAATAAACAGCAAACGAAAATCCCTCCAGGAAGCCAAATCGTCAAGTGGGATGTGCCGATGCAGGGCAGGAGGGCTCAAGCTGTAGCACTTCCAGAGATTAATAGAGGTTATCCGGACGTGTGTTTTAGGTTTCAGGGTGTGGTAGACCTGAATTGGATGTTAGGTGAGGAGGGGGGGCACAGTAGGCCCTTAGCCATCCATCACGGCCTGGTATTTGACTCACCAAACGCCTGTAGTTGAGCTGCCTCTTCCATTATTCATGGCTATAGGAGGCCTGGACAAAGCAGAGCTTTTTATTTTAGCCGGGTTAATAATTCATGCCCTCTCACACAGCCACGGGAAAGCAGAAACAGAGCCAGAGACAAGCAGGGGTCCGGGTGGTTAGTAGGACCCGTCAGAATCTCGACTCTTTTTTTGATTTGGGAGTCAGTGGGGGTCGCTCCATACTCATGGCCTCGCTGCCTCCCACAGAGAGCCAGCAAGGGATGGACCTGTGCATGCTAGTACCCAAGCTTCCTGGACAGTTAACATCATTCTGGGGAATGAACGACAGGGCTCTGCTGAGGATCGAGCTCAGCATCACAAGTGTGGTGTCGGCGCAGTGAGGTAAAGTTCTGAGAAAAGTGACACACGTCTTTTTAATAACTTGAAAAATTAAGTCAAAAAAATCTAACCCATCCTGCATTGTTTCCAAATCAGGATAATAAATATGGAGAGATTTTGGTTGATTTGAGATATATTTTGTATTCCTTTTAGATATAGTATCGCCTACCAGAGCTACGTTACGTGTCTTTAGGTGAATTCCAATTGAAGTCACACGTCTTAACTTGCAAATTTCAAGTTAGTTAGGTCTGTGAAAGCTAACTTGTGAAATGACAGTAATCTGGACATTCTGATAAATAACAAAGACCAAGTGAAGAAGGGATGTAAAAATTCAAATTGAAGCGTATACTTAAAACTGATATTGGCTTATTTCGGTGAGCATTTTTACCAGAAGTGGCTAAAACACATTGTCGTGTATGACCCCGTCCACAGCAGCACATCGCTCAGCTTCTGTGCCGGTCTGCTTCTCTAAACTGGGAGCAAGCCGATCTGAATCTACTACAACTAATACACTACTACTATGTATACTACTATGTGTAACTACGTCACACAACCCCACATCAAATAATCTGAACTACCACTTTAATGTTATCTCTCTTTTTCTTTATTTTACTTAACCTTTATTTTACCAGGTAAGACATGGCAAAACATGGCCTGGCAAAAATGGATACTTAATATAGGTGTAAACAAAGTCCTCAGCTGCAGCACACGCCTCACACAGTACTATAAATCCTTTCTTCTTTGATGTCCAGCGGTGGCATTGTTGATAAAAAATGATGGTGTCGTTTCACCTCATGATGAAGTCACATCAATAAATCAGACGTCTTAACACCCTGCAGGCCCCTTCTTGGACAACTCCAGTTGTTCCCTCTTTCTCTGCATGTCCGGGAGCAGCTAGTTTTATAGTCCTGCTGGTAATGTCAGGAATTATAACCCCAGCAGCAGCTCCTGCTTTTCACTTCCTATCAATCAGAAGGCAGAAGGCAAAAGAACCAGAGAGCCTTTCTGCTTGACAGGTGCTATGACGTTTGTGTTGAAGGTTGGTAATGGATAGCTGTCTGAGCTAGATTTGTTTTTAAGACATAATGAAAATGAAAATGTCCTCCACGACATATGTATGAAGGATGGTAGTCTAGCCATAAAATACTTTATGCTCATGAGCTGCTTGAGATTTAGTTATTGGACTGCACTATTCTCCCAATTTGGTGTGGTTATTACAAAACCCAACAGACCAAACCTGTTTCCTATAAATTCTGTTTTTTATATAGTTTGCAACAGTAAATATGTTGTCAAGGTAACATAATTGTGACTGAATTATATGTACTATTAAGATTATGACCAAACGCTGTAAATTTTTCGTTTTGGTTTTCTGCCAAAATATCCAATCCTGCAGTATACACTTGCAGTGACTATAGCATTACTAAACTTGTCATTATGTCCATGTTATGTTATGTTTGGACACTCACAGCACTTGGTTAAGGTTAGGGAGAGATCATGATCTGCTTTAATATAGAAAAGGTGACTTGACTTGGCTTTTGTTGCCTAACCCTGTCCATAGACGGGATGTATGTTGTGCTTCACTGCTGCTTGTTATATACAGTATTTATATAGGAATCTATTTTTTCAGCGACTCATATGTACATAATACAGTAGTTCAGTGTTTATGTTTGAATATCTTGCAGTATGACTTTCTATCTTATTCTGTGTGTAAATACCATGACAAGCAATAAAAAGAACAAAGTCATTCCTTATATGTGAACACATACTTGGCCAATAAAGCTGATTCTGATTCTACAAGACAGGGTTGAATAGTGGCAATAATGACCCAGCCAATCAGTAAGAATCGCTAATGCAGTGATCCTTCACCGGCTTCCCACCCACAGACGCTGCCAAATGTTTAGGTTCACTGTTTATTTTCGACCTTGGAAACAGCTGTTGACGAAACATTCTCAATCTCACCTCATGGTCCATTAAGTAGCTGATTTGGAGGTTTCCACCAGTAGATTGATTTTGCTCAATTACCGTGTAACAGTTCAAAACAACTCTTAAGACTTTTCATCCATGTTGACTTAAAATCTGAAGCACATTCCTGACCTTGGAAACAGCTTTTGACGAAACAGTCTCACCTTAAATTCCATTTAGTAGATAAACAACTGTCGCTGAAGTAGTGTCATATACTAAATTAGAAGGTGCAGCAAGGTCACACATATTTACACATGCCTAACCCCAACCCTAAGCACAATACTGAGGTAAATAATAAAATAGTAGATTTAAGGTAGCTGATTACATTTAAAGGAACCAAGTAAGAGCACATTCACTTACAGGTATTTGTGAAAACTGACTTCCCTAGTTGCTATTAAGTTGCTATAAGAAGTTAGCAAGATTGCCATGTACAGGATAAGAAGGTAAAAATAATTAATACTTCAAGTTGGATAAAATCACATATCAAGAATGGTGTAAAAACAAAGTGAAATTGAACCAAGTTGTCGTGTCAGTTTAATTTCCTGTGCCCTATATTGAAGAAAACAGAAAAATAGGAAATGAGACATTAAGTCAATGGTTAGCCTGGAAAGAGGAGCTAAATTATTCTGTTCATGACTTTTTTTTTTAATAGCCCATTAAGACATTAGTGGAGTAGTACCTACCATACTTCAATGAATGTCCAAAACAATCAGGATTCAGAGGTGTTTTTTTTTTTTTTTTTACTGTTTTATAATAATGAGTATGCAATACACACATATATGACCATGTGCTCACACATATGCTTCAGTAGCTCTCCATCAAAGGTAGGCTCTTAGTTTGTTTGTCGATGGGGCTTTGAACCTACAGCTGACCTGTCAAGTGTGGTCTTTCATCCCGCATCAAACCTCCAGGAGCTGCTTCCTGTTCTCCTTATTCCCCTTTGTGATTTTTCCCTTCTGACTACCCTCACAGGGACACCCACAACGCCGCAGTATACTAACTGCTTTGATGAAGATTAATTTTTGGAGTTGTCTGGTCCGTGCCTCCGAATGTACGTACGACCGCCCGTCCTATTCTCATGTATCTGATGGAATTTCTGACCATAATATCTCAGGAGCTCCTCATGGGAATCCCTGTATATTTGGCAAGAATGTCCACTTGCACTCAAGGTGGAACTGATCAGATTTTGGTGGTCAAAGGTCAAAGGTCAAGGTCACTGTGACCTCACAAAACACTATTTAGGTGTTAAATCTTAAATCTGATACCTCAAGACCGCTTCGATGTTATTTCTTCAGATTTGGTACAAACATTCACTTGGACGCAAAGATGAACTGGTTAGAATTTATCGGGCAAAGGTCAAAGTTCAAGGTCACTGTGACTTCATGTTTTTGTGAATGCAATATAATGCCTAAAGGGAATTTCATTACATCTAGCACACATCTTCATTTGGACTCAAGGGTGAACTGAGTGGAATTGGGCGGTTAGAGGTCAAAGGTCACCGTGACCTCACAAAACGCATTGTTGGCTGTATCTCAAGAATTCATACACTAATTATGATACAGTTTAACAGTCGTACTATTCCGCAAAAAAACATTATTCAATGTTGTAACTGAGGAAGGGGAGATTGTGATCTTATTTCCTGTGACTTCACTGGCTGTCGGAGGCATACAGCCGCTATAGATGGATAGATAGATAGATAGATTCTTTATTTATACTGCAAGGCAGTAATTGTAGTTTGTTTTATTTTATTTTTTTATTTTTCACTTGTGTCTAAACTCTTTCATCCCTTCCGTATGTCTCTTATCAGGGGAAATTCCTTTGCAAAGCTGCTCCTGCAATTGTGTTCCTTGCTATCTGTTCTTATTACTAATTATCATTATAACAATAATCAGCATGACTATGCTTGTAACTGCATTCATGGGCTGAATATTGTGCCACAGCAGTAGATCTGAAATGTTGCTGTCACTAGAAATATGCTGGAGGCCATCATGAAAACCATTTTCCTCTGATGATGTTGTGACCAAACAACATGGCTTAAATTAATTCACAAATGTATGTCCACAGCCTGCTGCTGCAACAGTAGCAAGACCAAATCATTTTTTTATGCTTTATAACACCCATGATTACTGAGGATTGTCACATAGAAGTGTAAATTAAATTGTGGCTCCCCAAACAGCGTCAAGTGTCTTCAGCTGCTGCTCCAAGCAGCACAAAAATCACACTTCCACAAGATATTAGAATTGTATTGCTTGGTCGACTGGTTGTGTGCAGTAAACCCCTCGTTGGCTCGACTGGTGAGACCACGACAACTGCTAACTGAATGACAGTAATTTGCAAACAGTCTGTTTCTGCGTGTGTCGGTTTTATAGTTCTTCAACATAAGAGGGAAAGCCAAAAAGTTACTTGTGTTCTACTTTTAAAGGGCAAACCAACAAGGAACAACATTCACCTGGCTGAGTATTTTTAGAGTTATGCTTAAAGTGAGAGCTGTACAAACTGCATTTTCCAATCCCTCAGATTAATATTCATGAAAATGTCTGAGAATACTTATGCCAGCAGTATGCCATCATGAATAATAATATTCCCACTGTTTGCATGGAAATCACTGAGCATGATATACATTGCTTTATGTCTGACTCCAAGCTGCTCACTGTCTTCCTACTTCTGCTGTCGAACACAACAGATGTTTGAATTATAAACATGCCAGATGGAAATATACACATTGAACTTGTCACACTTTTGACAGATAGGCCATTAGATGTGCAGCTCCAAAACAATTAATGAAAAAGCCACAAATTGAGGTAGAGCTGAAATAGTCAATTAATCAATCAGTCGTAGACGAAAACAAGAGTAAGAGTCTATGGCCATGCTAGTCCCTCTGTGAGGTTGTATTAGGGCACAACAGTGATTTGAGCTGACTGCTAACATCAGCATGCTATCATATGCATTAGGACAATGCTAACTTGCTGATTTAGCCAATGCTGTTTGCAATGTTCATCACCTTAATTTAGCTAATTCAAGAATTAGTACTTAACAAGAATGCCCTCCTGTGCAAAACAAGCGCATGCAGTACATCTGGGCAATCAGCTCATTACGACCCACAGTTACTTTTTATTGTTAGACGACTTTGTTGGTCATAGCGATTATGAGGTGGTCAGGTGACATAGTATAACACAAAGCCCATGACAAAACACGGGACTTTCCTGTGTGAAACAGATCATCAGCGTTGTTTCTTTTGACCGTGTTCGCTCTACAACCTTAACCATGTGTTTATTATTGTAACCATCATGACAAAGGTCCTCTGACATTAAGGTACTTTCAGACAGGGGTTCTCAAAGTGGGGTACTGGGGTACCCCCAGGAACCCTCCTAAGGACCCCTGGTTCAGCAAAAAAGGGAATAAATTATTTTCACTACAATTCCATCCAAAAGTAACACAATGACAGAATGTATGACTCTTTTGGTTTCAAACACTTTCTTTGATAATTATCAGATGGGAGTCCGTGGTCTAATTTGTGTCAGTTTAGGACTCTTTGATCTGAGGAAGTATGAGAACAACTGCTTTATTTTAACCCAAATTCATGATTCTTTTCTTAAACCTAATTTTTTCTTTCCTTGTCTTTCTAGGTCACACGATAGTCGTCTGTTGTCCAGGATAACCTTGTTTGGAACCAGACGTTATTTCTTTGACCAACACCATAGGACATTTGGATATCGTGTGTTTTGTGGATTGGTGGAAACCAGGGACCAACAAGGACAATAATCACGGACATTCCACTGAACGAATGAAGGAAAAGGACCAGCGAGCGTCATATAAGACTACATATCCAAAAAGATTCCTGACTTTAGATCCAGCATCAACAGTAGCTGTCTCTGAACTCTACTGCTCACCAAATCTCTCTTTGTATTATAGTTTTATTCCCATGGACTAGAAGACTCTACCATGAAAGTAATTATTGACTTCAAGACTGCGGGTTACACAAGAAAAAAAAAAAAAACCACCCTTAAAACAAAACCATGTGATGTGAAACTTTTGTGTTATTTTCTTGCCACAGAGAACCCCAGGACTCTTGATGCATATCTGTGTTGAAGATCTAGTGAGATCATTTTCATTCCTTTTAGCCTTATGGAGCAGATATCTCTTCTGTTTCATTTTTGTTGATTTGAAACTATCAAGTGTTTGGCTTTCTTAAGTTTGTTAGGACGTCAAGTCTTCTTTTCAAAGACAAAAGACGATACCACAACAATAAAACCCAGAAAAAAATGTAATGATGTTTGACTACAAGTCACCAAGGGTCAACACAGCTGAGTTCTGCCAAAATGTTTTAATGATATCTGTCGTTTTCAAAGCCTGGTGACAACAACTGATTACAAATGTCAGTATTATCTCAATAAATCTAACTCAATGGATATCACTATATGGAAAACATTGGGTTTTTTACAATCAGTGTTAATGCTCTTTGTATATCATGCCACAAAGCTGTTAAGGCAGGAGATGTTGGGACTTTTCAAATTAGCAGGTCAAACTCAAGAAGAAGCAGGAGGAGAGAAGCTCACGACTAATTAAGGTTGTATTCATGATGGAAGTGAAATGCAAAAATCAGCAAATGCAAAAATAGGCCATGTTCAAAAATACAAAAAGGAAAATCTCATTGCACTGTTTCTTAAAATGAACACACTTCACAAAAAGCCATCTGAAATCTGGTCCAGGGAGAGACTGATAATTAGCTCCGACTCTAAAACAACCCTAATCCTGTTTGATTCATGTCCAAACCTAGATGTTGTTATCCAAGCCTCCGGTTATTGTGGTAGATTAGATTTATATTACCCATCACCAAAAAAATAATACTGTTTTTATTTATTTTTTTGTTGTCGTTGTTTGTTTGTTTTTTGTTTTTCAAAATAATTTCCTATAAGCTTCAACCAGATAAAAATCCCAGAAGCACTGGGAGTGCATGTCACCGCAAGCTTAAAGAAAATAAACCTGAGGGATTCAGGCTTGGTGGCGTTGAGTAGGGAAGTAGGAGAAAATGGACAAAGACAGAAAACCAAAGCTCAACAGAGAGGGATTATTTAGCCCCAGTGACCATGTCAGCCTTCTCAGTCTGAAGGGTCCAAGGGCAAATAAAACATCCATCTATTTTTGACACATATATTCTGTGGTTACTATTATTACTGATATCATGCAGCTACATCCCCCCTCTCTGTCGAAGCCAAGCAGGTTAGAGGAAGGCGTTTGTGAGGAGGCTGAGAACTGTGGGAGATGTATTTATATTTCAGTGGCATGTGACATTTACACCTTGGGGACAGGACACACAGTACATACTATGGAGGTTCCTCCTCTGATGTGGTAATAAGTCACATTTCTGAAATGTAAATTTTCACTATAGGTGTCATATTTATGACTCTTAAGACGAACATTAGCAGACCCTCTGTGCAAGAACAACAGCTTAAAGAAATTCATGTAACCGTGTTCAGTGTGGTTTTGACAAATAGGAAGTGAAACTAAACTTGCATTAATCCAAACACTGAGGCAGAGAAAGCTTTAGTCAATTGTGAGGGTGTCTAGACTCCAAACAAGCCACCACTTTATGGGGAATTTCATATTTTGTAAGTCAATTTCTGTCTGTAATTGAAACAGTGCATTCACCGCAGAATGCTCCTTATACTAAACATAATTAATTAAGCAAAAATGTAGAAGGCTTGCTCCCGAAGATCAGACCCGAGGGACCGGCGCTGAAGGGGAGGAGTGAGGAGGGCTGCTATGGTTAGCGATCCAGGTTGCCTCTTGTTTGGTTAGAAATCATTAAATTACAGTAATGACTAATTTCTCATTCCTGCATGCAATTCGCCGGAGACCACCATGGATTTAATAAAGAGCTGGGGATGAATTACAAACAGGGAACGGCTGAGGAAAGGCTACGTGATTATACAGAGTAATTCAAAAGTGCATTAATAAAACAATACAGAAACATTGCTAAATCATTTGAGATAAAGGCTATTTGCATAATTCATTAAGATTAATCAGACCAGGCAATCCACCACAGTGCTCCGAGGAACAGAGAGAGTAGACATGAATCCAATCCCCTGGAAAAGCCCTTTCTATCTACAAACAATGATACAAATCTACCCTTGGATCAGAGAATTAACCTCTGTGCACTTTACAGCCCCTGCAGTGTTGAAACACAATCCCTCAGTCATTCACCTTTATGTGGGCTAATATTCTATTAATAATGAAAGATCTTTTCATACCATAGCTCCTCTGGGTTTTGTTGCTCTGCCATAAAAGACCTTCACAAAAGTTGAATGGAAATGTATTCTGTGTGTTTGGAAACCGCATTGAGGATCTGAGGGCTGGCTGTTTGACTGTTCTGCGTACTGGCATTGACTTTGGTGTTTCATTATCTGCAGTAAAGTGAGTCGAGCAGGATACACATGGGATGAGTTCGACAGTGGTCACGGATCACATAGCTACTGTAGATAAGTCACCCATAACCACTGAGATCCTCACTCCAGCCATGTCCTCTGTCACTGTAAGCTCAGGTTTGACTGATAATGATGTTTAACGTAGTGGTTGAATATTTTTGGGAAATATATTTATTTGGTGTCTTGTTGAATTAGATAAGAAAATCACTTAATGGTGGAAAATACAAATAATTTTGTTGATTTGAATCATTTTGTTCAGTTCAGATTTATTCAGATTTATGATCACTGACTATATAGTTTGTTTACTTTTTTATAAGCTAAGTAGTTCCATGACCCTGAAGCCAGGAACTATTAGCTTAGCTTAGCGCAAAAAGTAAAAAAAGGAGAAAACAGCTAGCCTAGTTCTCTCTATCTGAAACAAATCTGCCCACTAGCACCTCTAAAGCTGAGTAATTAGCACATTATATCTTGTTTGTTTAGCCTGAACTAAACCCAGAGCAGAAAGACTCTGGGAAGTGACTGCTCCCAGCCAAGATGTACTCTAGTATATTAGCTCTGCTAAGCTAACCGAATGCTAGAGGTAGCTTCATATTAACTGTGCTGACATGTGACTAGTATCAATCTTCTCATCTAACTCCCTGCAAGGAATGTAATAAATGTATTCCCAAAAAAATCGAACGATTCCTTTAAAACCAGTAACAACAAGTGGCAAATATACTTTAAATGTTACCAGTCAGATTATTCAGAATTTACCCTCAATTTTGTTCCTATCAGGAAGGAAAAAAAAACTCTGACTGCATTTAAATCATCCTGCACATTAAACTTCTCTAGTGTAACTCCTACTAATGAAATTCTTTGAGGTGGGTGATAATGTGTAGGTTATTAGCTTATATATAGCTGGTTTCATTGCAGGTTTTACAGACTGATGCTTCTGAAACTGTTGATTGAAATCCTCCCACCGTCCCTAACCCCCCCCCCCCCCCGGAATAAATTTCCTGGTCAGCCATCTGAAATAGAAAATAATATTAGGGAAATGGCATTTTCTAGCTGTAGTCAGGGAAGTGCACACATCTTATTGGAAGTGGATGACAATGACTCACCAGTCCTATTTTTTTAATGGAGGGTTATTATTATACTAAAATTACAGTTGGGCCATATTTCAGTTTCAGCTTTCTATTTCTAGTATTTCTCTTTTTTTATTTGTTGAAGAATATCTCAAATTAAGGGAATATACATTGAAGAGCAATGACAAACAATTTATTTTTTAGGTTCATTTAAGTGAAACAAGATATTTATCAGAGATTGGTAGAGACAATTCTCCTGCTACGGAAGAAAAACGGAAACAGAACACAACACATACTTAGATCTAAATCAAAAAGGGTCTTGCTCTTTACGAAATGTGCGCACCGAAAACAAAGCTCTCAGTTACACAAACACCATCTGGCGGGTTTGCCAGGGCTTTATCTTGACAGGATGAATTAGTCTGAAAAACTGTCAGTTACACCACGCAAAATTAGATTTTCTCATTTCATAACGAAAGCTGACAGACTGTAATGAAAAACTGCTCAATCTTGAAAACACCCAGGATGAACTGTAAAAGTCTGGCTGGAAAAAACTTTCCCGCTTTTGTATAATCTAATTGTGTTATTCTGTCTTCTCAATATCTGGGGTATTTTTCGTCCCTAAATTGGATGTTCTAATTCAGTTTGGGTCGGAGTTTGATGTTATTTCTGACGGCTGTTTGTGTTATTCTCGTCAACCATAAGCAGTTTATTTTGAAGTGAGTTGTGCCTCTCTCTCTATGTGCACTGCTGTGACCTGAGGCATAATGGGATTATCCTGCTCAAGGCAAGACGTAGATGCCTTGAATTCTAATATCAAAGTATTCCTCGCTGTACCTGACACCTTCTCCTCTCTGTGTTTCTCATGCCTGACTGGACTGTGAGGAGATTAGCGCATGAATCACGACAGCCCGCAAGCTGCTTCGGCAAGTCATTCACACATCCTGTTGTGGCTTCCTATCCAAAGTTGTTGTTTTTTTTTCTGCTTATTTACAACAACACATACTGTACCTTCACATGCACCAACAAGTCCTGTGTGTGATGAAGTGTCAGCTAATCATACTGAGTATTTCTGTGGCCAGAAATGCTGTGGAGAAAAAATGACTGAGCTGCCATGCTCAGCAAATCTGAGGCAGTGCAGTACACCTATAGGTGCTCATGTCCAAGTTCAGCGTTGACAAGACATTAGTGCTGGCCAGTGCTTTTGCTATCACCCCTCATCAGAGACACTCTCTGCTCCCACACTGCATTATCACAATGCCCTCGGGTCAGTGAAAAGGCCTGCTGTAATTTGAAAAGGAAAATTATCTTTTGTGGAACTTACTCAGACCAAAAGTATGGGAAGGAGAAGGAGGGGGAGGCGGGGGTGAGTGGGTGTCGATAGGCAGGGGGAGTTGATATAGAAGGTGAAAAATACAACTTTCTCTCTTTGCAACCTACGAACAGGTTAATGAGAGTGAGGTTTTGCAATGAGCTGATACCCATCTGGATGGGCAGAGAGGGGGAGGCAGAGACGCACAAAATGACATTCTGATGGATTTCTAACGGCCTTTTTTTCTCCTTGGCCCCATTTTGTGGCGCGTAACTGTGCATTTATTTATTTATTTACCTCAGATCTTGATGCCGTAAATAGCATCCATTTCTTTGCTAATGGTCAGGTTACACTACACCGGGAGCAGGGCCAGTCCCAGAGCGACATTTGATGATTGAAGCGACTAAGAGATGATGTTAGTGAAATTAAAGTATCTTTATTTTTTTCTTCTGGAGGTAGTTGGGGTCAATGGACTGTCGTTTTGCTAAAAGGGATCCTCCATTATGTTTGTGGTGTGCAAATGTCACTCACTGCTTTGAATGCAGTTGGACTGCTTGTGTTTTTAGCTACATGGTCAGTCCAGCACTACGGTCCAGAGTGAAATATCCTGACAGCTATTGAAAGTATTGCCGGACAATCATTGTCCCCAGAAGATGAAGTCTACTGACTTTGGTGACCCCCCCCTGACTTTTCCTTACACTATAAGATGGAGGATATTGCAAAAAATTATACCTGCTGAATGTCAGTATAGTAACTTTGTCATTGTGAGCATGTTAGCATGCTGATAGCTTCTAGTTAAAAAGCACCACCGCGCCTAAGTACAGCTTCATGGAGCAAACTCCTCCTTCCTATCATTACTGACTTGGTCTCCTGCACTGATATGATGACAGGGGAATATCAAAGAACTCATGTCACTTCCAGCTTCCAGTCACAACATCTTCTCAGGTGGAAATCATGCATACATGCCTTTATTATAGTCTAAGATATAACAGAGTAGGAATCCACCCTCCCTTGCATTTGATTCCATTCATAGATAGCCCATGTCTGCATTTCAAATAAGGCACACAGAAAATCAAATTACCTGCACACACGTTAGCCTTAGCGTTAGCACACACGTTAGCCTGTTTTTTTAAGGCCGAGGTGAGGGATTAAACTTTAAAGTGAAAAGGATGAGGTCCGAGAGTGTTCAAAGTTGTTTAAAATGTTTAATTCATTTCCATCCTTTTTGATATGTAGGTTAGTTTTTCACTGCAACTGACTGAAGTTCACGCAGCATCTCATCACAGCCATATGGAAGAGTACAGGTGGACCTTGGTGATTAATACAAATGGTTTATCAAAGTAAATAGCTCGAGCGGCTCACTCTCCGTTCTGAGCCAAAGAGTGATTTAAGATCTATGGCCCATGAGGTACAGGGGAACTTCCTCCAACAGATGTTCCTGACTAATTATCTATTGTAGCACAGATCCCACAATCCCTCAGTTCCTCTGTTGTCTTCCGCTGGGAGCCTGGTCATCCCTGTTTCATATCCTTGGCTTGGTCTCCACTTACCTGGGGCGCTCCTCTCCATCTGTGAAGGGAACTGGAGAGACACACAGACTAGCCGACCAGCAACACACGGCGCCGTACACACACCTTTAGCTGTCATTTTCAAGTGCAAACACCCTTCTATCCTGTTGTTTAAACTCAACGGGTGAGGAGTTATGTAAAGTGCAACAGTCTACAGCCGTTAAGTTTAAGTATGCATTGCAAAAAAAAACAACAAAAAGAAAGCAAAAACAGCTGTAGCATGGTGTAGCTACTGGTCTTTGATGGAAACATATTTTCTCCTTAGCATTTTAAAGCAATTTCTGACCAGCTACTCATTCAGATTCATTTCATGCTCCCAATTCAACAAGTAGAATTAATTTTTATCAAATTTGAAGAAGGCTATCATTTATAAATCATGTGAGTAATGTGACTTGATCCAAAAGTAGCGTGCAGAGTTAATGCTTTGTGAATCCCTTTTCAGAAGAGTTTAGTGTCTGAGATGAAAATGAGTTTCCTGCTCTTAACACCGTTCTTCACGATGAGCACGTTGGCACATTTATTCCACATGAATAATTTAACAACAGAGCGTTTACACGGAGAGCAAATTGAAACACACTTTCACAAACACAGCCTGAATATTTCAGGAGGGAAGGTCAGAGAAAAATGGCGGCTTTAGCAACATAACATGAAACGACGGAATACCTCTGCTTCCGTCAGCTGTCCAAAACTCCCCGGCCTTTACTGGCATCTTCCATTCGGACTAATGGACTAGCTGGGTTGAAAAAACCCCTTTTTGTACACAGAGAGAACTCCAGCAGCACCTCAGACAACCCTGGCCGGAGCAAAGCAGAGCTAGAATGGATTAAGATATGCTTGGCTGCCTTTCGCAGTCCTGTCAATGTGGGCTGGGTGTCTGTGCCGCACAGATCAGAGAGACGCAGGAAGGTCATCGCCGCTGGGAAAAGGAGGCAGTGAAAATATTGTTCTGACAAGATGTAGAGTGACTTTTGCAACCCGAGGCTTGTGTTTCAGATTAAACCATGTTGGCTGATAGAAGAGGTGAAGTCAAAGGAGGTGTAAAAGGGGGACTTGAAGGGTGTTGATGCCACCACCTTTAAATTTGCAGTGTCCTCCTCTAAACGAGTTTGACCATTAAGGATTTCGGAGGATGCCTGATGAGAGAGTGTTAAATTTCCTGCCAGTCTTACACCTCTGGACCCATGGTGTGAAACGTTATGGGACATGTTATTCTATTCATAACTTTGTAATGATTTGATTTAAAACAACATAATTGTAATTTATATTGTGTGTGTGTGTGTGTGTGTGTGTGTGTGTGTGTGTTTCTATGTGTGTGTGTGTGTTTTTGGGGGTGTTTTAATAATACAATAGATGTAAACTCACAAATTCCCATGCAATATACTAGACCATAACATATATTTCTTCAGCTGGTGTTTCTAAATCTCATATCACTTTTGTCATTCTATCATCGCTGTGGCTCTAAATTGGTGTTATGGTTTAAGTCTGTATCTCAATATTAGCCCATCTCTGCTACTCAATCCCAGGCCTATTTTGTTCTTAACCACAATCTAATTTTCAAAATCTTTTTAATCTTTAAAAAAGGGTAATTTTCTGAAAATTCAGAGTCATTTCCTGAAACAGCTGTGCACAGTAGTTTTTACCAAATGTTATTTAAGGAGTGAATAGTTTTTGTTGGGGACTGTTTTCAGCTACAGATTAACATTAATATATATTTTTTAATAAACCACATGCAGTGCCCATATTTGTGGTAATGAAAGAACACTCAGTGCTGATGATTTTTGTTTTTTTTTTTAAATGTCAAATAAGAAAATGTAAGAAATAATAAGAAAAGAATATTGCGAGCTTTGTGCTTTAATATTCTATCCTCTGATTAATCTCTCTCCTGTGGAAAGCACTGCTGTCCACGGGGATGGATGAATATATGTTAAAGAAAATACAGATTTGATACTGACATTGTTATTAGAAAATATTCAGCTGTAAGATCTCTGTAAATGCAGCACTAAAGTAACTATGTAGAACAAACAGACTTGTGAATCAGATTTTGGAACAGCTCAGCATAAATCTTCACATCTTAAATGATAAATTTAAAGCATGCAGATTCATTATAGATAGACTGTATCCGATAATAGACCAATGCTTTGCTGCTTCAGGGAATGATTTCTAACCAAGTAATGTTTCGTGCTCCTCGCCGCTTCACCCCCGCTTGTTTTTTTATTTATTTATTTTCTCTCTTTATCGCTCATTAGGCCTGCCAGTTATGAACCATCATGCAGGTCTTCCTGTTTATTTCTCAGCACATTGGCAGTTTAGGTGCAGTTTTTGGCATGGTCCAGAAAGGCCTCAGCAGCACTCTCCATTAGTTTGGCTGATTCAGGGTTGTTAGCCATTTTTAATTTCCCATTAGACCCACAAAAGCTCTATTCATGTTCTCTCTCAGGTAACTCATTAATTTGCTGTGATGCATATGAGATGGTGAGTGAGGGCTTCTTGCCAAGAGTTGGTTAGCGTTTTATGCATAAAAGAAATACAGAGTGGAACAGATGGTTACATTAGGGACGGATGATACTGACACAATACAGTGTGTGAATATGTCTGTGTGTTTGTGTGTGGGTATGAATAAATTACATGTTCTCTATGTCTGTGTGTTACATTAGGATATTAGGGAGTCACGATGTGTGATCCCATATTTCATACCTTTACTGTGTGTGTGTGTGTGTGTGTGTGTGTGTGTGTGTGTGTGTGTATGGTATAGTCCTGCATATTCACAGTTACACAGAAGTTTGTGAACATTTGCTATCAGCAGTCGACGACTCTTCAGGTTAAGAGTGACTTTGTACAGCTGTAGAGAATGAAAGTGAAACTCAAACTGTGTTCGGACCACAACGAGAGGGAATACTTGCTCATGTAGATGACACACTTTCGCCTTCAGTGTGAGAACATGTGAGGCCTGACAGAAGGCTTGGCTGGCACCACACTGCAGGACTTCACTTTCATTAAACTCCATGTGAGTCTTAGAGCACTAACCTTTGTTCCTCCTGTTCTCTGCACAGAATCACCATTTTTCACTTCGTTTTATACAATTGAAGTCCCACCGCATGACTCTGTTTTATGAGAGCACTATAAGGTAAGTTGGGTTTTATTGGATTTAATTATGTGATGTAGTATCACAGTATTGGAATGAAACAATGAAACAAACCTCATAACTTTAACGTGACCTATAAAAATCTAAACTAGACTCTTTGTCACAAGGATTTAGAGCTGCATCTAATGATAGTTTTTGTTTTTGATTAATATCAATTAATCGCTTAGCCTATGAAATGCTATGAAATGTATGAAAATTCCCCATAGCTGTGGGTCATTTCCTCAAATTACTTGTGTTTTCCAACCAACAGTCTAATAAACCTAAATATACTACAAAAAAACCCAGCAATTCTTCACATTTTAGAAACTGGAGTCATTAAATGTTCAGCGTTTTTATTCAAAAATGAATTAAAACTATTAATTGCATTCATGGAGGTTTGTGATCTGAGTCTGAGTCTTTTATTAAATCAAATGAATATATAGCTGGATAGATCAACAGACCAAAAGATTGATGATTCTGTTTTACTTGTTCATTTTTTCAGTGTAATTTATCTTCAGCAGTGTAGAAAAGTCTCTGTATTTTGACAAAGGGATAAAGAAAAAAACCACACATATCTGATAAGATTGTCAGATTAGAATCATTTTGGGTCAAGGGCTTCCCAATAAAATCAATATGTCAATTGTAAGATGAATACACATGCTTGTAAAAAAAAAAAAAGGGATACTCATCAAATTGGAAGTGGCTGATTTTTGATTAAAGGTCAATATGTGCAAACTACAACTCTATAGCTGACATTCATTGGCTGTTCTGTAGACTGAACTTCTTTTTGCTTTTGGCAATCTGAAAATTATAGCCTTCGTCTAAAAAAACGTTGAAAGCCATCCAAGGCAGGATAACTTTATTGAGTGCCTGACAGAAAAGAGGTCAGGAATAAAAGTTTGGGTGTTGGTGGTGAACGTATTAGCTATTCCACATTTCAGTGGTTGATTGTTTGGCAAGTTGTGGTGGAAAATGGAAATGCTGAACCACAGTGAGGAATTAGGTTTAAAGCCATCATACAAACACCCTCTACAAACGCATTAAAATATATATTTTCTATGTGCAGCCTCTTCAAGGATGGCAAAAATATGAGACATGAAAATAGTAATCAGTGGGAAGATGAAAAGCAGCAAAGGAGCCCTTGCGGAAGAACCTCTGAGGGGCTGGAGACACTGCAATTATAGAAACTATTGACTTGTGTTTCCCAAGGTATGATCAATTGCTATGAAATAATGACATCTCTGTGTTGTTTTGACCCATTCACGGTAAAGGCAATTTATTTTGTGTGACAGGAGGCTTGCAAGGGACAACTCAGCTGATGTGTGCCAAAGATCAGGGGGAGGAGAGTTCTCAGCTGGAAAAACAAGAGGGGAGAAGCAGAGGAAGGTCGTTGCTTTGTACATTGGCCTCTTTTAGGATGTGACCCCAAAATGTTTTTCTTACAAATGCTTTTTATTTTTTTATTTTTTTTTTAGTAACCCTTCCACTTGCATGATCTTCTACAGAGTTAATAACATAAGTGATCTCTTTGTCGCAGTTCTCAGAAAAGGGACCCAAGAGCACAACTCAGGAGGCAGATGTAAAAAGTAAAGAGGATACAGGATACAAAAATCCAAGCAGGCAAACAAAGTACAAAGGGTCGGGCTGAGGCATAATCCGAAAAAAAAAACAAAACAAACAAAAACAGGCAAGGTCTGAAACACAATCAGGCTCAAAACAGGAAGCAAAGAACAGAGTGCTGGAAAGCTAAGGCATATGGCACAAACACAATCTGGCAGAGAGAAAGTGGAAAGGACTGACACATATACAATGGGGAGCTAATGAAGGATTTGGGAACAGGTTAGCCAGTGAGTGGGGAGGAGGAGCAGGTCACGTGATCTATAAATCTATATCCTAAGGTATAAAAATGCAAATAACCTTTGTCTTGTTGTGGAATTGCAGATGAAACATATTGTTTTGTTAATTCCCAACTTTCTTTCTCTTTTATTTTTGACTGAACTGAACTGCCTTCTTTATTCTCTCGCTGTTACAAAAAGTAAAAATGCTATATAGACTCTGAGGAACTGTAGAAATACTGTAGGCATATATTTCAATTAACCCTTGATAATAAATTTCCTTCCTCCAGTGTCTATTTTTATTATCTGCAGTTTTAAAAATAAAGAATTTAATTTGTTTACTTTTGCAAATAATTTGATATATATTTCACAAAACTGATGTATTATTATAGGCAATTGTATCTGATAAATATATTATAATATTGAATATGCCATCAGCACTCAGCGTAACGTGTTATGTAAACTGCCTTTTTTTAAATAAAGTTGGGAAAAACACGCACCATGCAAAATGGCGGTCTAATTGAAGTTGCCAACTAAACTATGCCCACTTGTTAACTCTTCAGGATTACCGCGCTGCGGGTTGTACCCATGGATCTTCTCGCCACGGCTGAAGATCTTCATCAAGCTAAGTGTTTGCTACTTATGCTGATATGCGTTTCCTGAATTGGTGTCCATAGCAACGTCAAGCAGAGCTGGATTTTGAGTGCGCTACTGTCCAATAGGCCTTTTTCATATGAGACATTTTGACTTGCCGTGGTAGGAAAGGCGCAGGTGTTACTAATACTGACAATAAGGATGTCTCTGTTATGTTCAAGTGTCCTAGTTAAGCCGTGACAGTGAACCAGCGTGAACAATAACAGGACCTTGAAAGTGAAGCTTCTAAATAGAATCCAGCCATTATTAATTTCATTAATCACAGCTGTGTGCTTTTCCTGCTGTGACATGTCAAAATGGTTTCCGTGAAAAAAAGCAAATGCTCAAAGGAAATGGGTGTGGTATTTAATGAAAGAAAAGAAAAGAAAAATCAAGTGTGTGAGTGTTACAGCTCCAGGAAGGAATCATACAAAACAAAAAAAAGATGAATAAATAAATCAATAGCTGGAATATCTTTGTTAATTGCTTTGCTTAGTGTCATTCTAAAGTTAAAGCTTGTGGAGCAAAGCAAAGTTTGTTTCTTGCATATTAACCAGTATACCAGTACTGTAATATGAAAAGAAGTATGTGCTGTATACCGTTAGTATATAGTGTGGATTTGGGAGGAAGCACATTTCTATGCAGTAGGTGCTTCTTATACCCTGGGTCTATGTGCTTGTGTGCAGATCATATTGCTCCTTCCCACCTCTCAGATCTGTTTGTGGTTAATGTCTTGGTATCTGCTGGCTCTTTCTTTCTGCTCTAATGCTCATGTCCATCTTCCTGTGTGTTTCATTTGTATTTCAAGTGGAATGAATTGTGAATTAATTTCCTGTTGCTTAGGTGTTTCACCTTTTGATTGTTTTTTGCCGAATGCAGTGTGATATTTTTTTGCTGATGATTTGCATTGTGATGAGATGCTGCAGATGTGAAAAAGTTAATAGAAACATATCAGAATACTTGTTTTGGAGTAATATGCCTCTGTATGCGCACATTACCGTTTTGTGATGGATTAATTTTGGACATAGTTCCTACTATTGTTCCCTTTGCAGACATGCTGGTTTACTAAAAACCTGGTGGAAGGTAACTGTGTGTAATTGATACTGGGGATTTAAGCTGTGTGTTGTCTTGCTCACAGCTAATTCACACAAATTTCCTCCCCATTTCACAATTGCCATATATATGAGGGGTAGTCACATTCACATTTTCTCCACACACTTCACACTCAGCTTAACATTAGAGAAATATTGTTTCTCAAAACAATAGATGTACTGTATGTAACAGCTTGCTCTACATTTAAAGTGCTGAGCTCCTCATCTACACTCAATGTTTCTTTTAGAGATTTACACTGACTGATGGTTATCTCATGCGATCAACGCTACTTAACATTTCATAAGTAAAGATGGTCTGCTTCAAGCCATGAATTCATATGCTGACAGTATTTGCTGCATTGCTGATGTGTCTTAGCCTGCTCCTGCTGAAAGCAGATTGCAGGGTTTAGATTTGTCTTGGATCTGTCTATTTTGCAGTTGGTTCATTGGTGATAGGGATTTGATTGATCAGGAAATGAGGGACGTGGTGTTAAGTCAGGTGTGCTGAGGTTTTGTTGTAGTACCTGGTTGTAGTACCTTCATGGCGCACCTCTAAGGCGTGAGCTACAAAGCAGGATTTGAGATTAGTGGGGTAATTTAAGGTGTAGCCCTGGGTTTTCAGGGTTATGACAGTGGTTCACGTATCACCATGGTAACTTAAGCTGAACTTTCTAACCTGCTCGGGAGCAGACTAACATCAGAGGATCAGATCAAAACCTGTCAATAGGCCAACTACTGGCCAATGAGATTGCTGGAAAAATGGAGTCATCCTTCCGACAGGATCCTGACAGGGACAAAAGAGTTTACAATTAAGTGGCAAATAATAACGAGCAATAGCTTTTTTTTTTTTTTTTTTTTTTTTTTTAGTCAAATCGTTTCCCACATGTTCTCTCTGGTTTTAAAAAATAGGTTTGAATAAACAGAGAGTTTATCACATTAAATAACTACATAATAACTATTATTGCTTCATTTTAACTGAGACAAGATTATTTTCTCCAGACAGGATGATGATGATGCTTTTACACTCTTCTTCTATCACTGCAGCTCAGAATAACATGAGGAGACGTTGTGACGATAATTGGAAATAAAAAGTAAACCCTCTGATGTCTTTTATTAGAAGAAAATATCCACACGCTGTTAAATATTTCCCATGATTATAAATGAACATTTCAGGCAGATTGATCTCATCAGACATGAACTACTTCTCTTCTCTCTGCTTTAGCAGCAGAAACTGAAATTACTTATCTGCATCACATATTCATAATTTGTAATAGTTTCTTCATCATCAGACATCATAAGGAACTTAATATTAATCCCTGTACTTATTTACAGAATATCCTGAGCCCGACTTTATTAAATGGAAATTATTTCCAGTGTTTCTTTTCTATTTTAGTTACTATGTGATCGTATTGTTTACATTCCACCTTGTTGAATATTACTTATAGTACTTTATTCATTGTTCTGACGATGTTACTTGCACTTGTAGCCAGATAGGAAAACCCAGATTTAACTGAGCCAGTTGACAGCCAGGTTCGTAGTACAGTTTATCCAAGACGGTCAATGTTAGGCTCAGTTAAGCCAGATAACGAAAAGAAACGGTCGGTATGTTGAACGTGCTTCGTAGTACAGGCCTCTCATTTATTATTGTGACTCACCAGTCTCTGTTGTGACGAGCTCTATGTTATAGCAAGTGAGGATGTTAACAAATATCAACAAGTAGATACTCTTTCCTCACATGATCAGTCTGTTTCATTTACTCTGGCTGACTGAAAGGTGTATGAAATTGGATAGTCTTGTGTGTACTGTATGCTTTACAATAAAATAGAGCATATATGTAAGTGGTCTGTCGCACATAGTGTTTAGTCAGCTTCCAAATTTAAAACCACCGTCATGCAGTAAAAGTTTGAGTCGTCCATCTGTCTTCCTGGAATCGCTGCATGTGCTTCTGTTCTTTTTCTTCACTAGAGAGAGTAACATGTTAGATGTTAGAAATATTTCCATAGGGCTTTCACCAATCATTATACGGGTGTCACAAAATTAATGTAGTAAAGATTTATTGATGGTGAAATGCTACATGCAGCACTTTAATCGAAGGTAAAATGTTTAGCATATAAATAGAGCTTTCCTCATGGACCTGTAAGTGAATATCTGGTTAAGATGGAGTGACAGATCGAAGTGATCATCACTTGGTTTTGCTTTCCTCCAAAATGCTCTTCAAAATGAACTCCTGTCTTACACTCGCACATCTGTATTTTGCCATGACACAGACAAATGGGACAATTGGGGACAGTAGAAAAAGTACTCCAAGTCCTCTCGCCTGTTCACAGAAAACGATCCATCAGGCACCCGCCGACCCCGCTGCCCGTGCCTCTGCCTTGTCTGCAAATCGCTTAAATCCCAATCCCAATTCCACCCACACATCCATCCTGACTTTATTGCTGCTTTCTCTCATGACTGAATGGCACATCTTGGGCACACAACCCTGTAATCCTTCTGCAGGAGGAGCTGGAAGATAAGCTGAGGCTAACTGGTACCAGTAGATTGGCGAAAGGTCAATCTACACCTATGATTTACACCCTGTCAGATGATTCAGTTACTTTAAAGTTAGAGTCCTTTTTAGAAGAGCTGTTTCTCTTATTTTTCATTTTTTAAAAACACATAATACACCACACCTGCCAGACAACTAAATCCCCATTACAAGCAGTGCTACATAAAGGGGTAATATTAGGTTGTGTGCCATTTATCAGTGTTTGTGTCCTCTAAACTGTCGTATCAGTCAACAAAAATAATGAGAGAAGCAGTATTTCTTGAGAAAAAAAAGCTCGATATTTATTATTCCTGTGTCCTAACTGCGTCGGTCTGCCATTGTTGTCCAAAGACTACTATAAACACATCAGTGTAGATTATTGATTATTGTTTTGCGTCACATACAACAACTACACATACATTCCACCAACAGCATCCTGGTGCCGTAAATACTCACTGATGCACAAAATAATGTAATATTTTATAGCTGAAAATAGTAAACAACAAATGCATTGGTTTTATTATTTATCCCTATAGGTATATAGCTCATCTTAAGAATTTTACCTGCCCTCTCTACCCTTTTTTGTTTCATCCGATTTATTGTCAATAATACAAATAAAGATTAATGCCATAGGTTTTTTGTCTACAATTGTATATTTTGTATTAACATACTATAGACCTCACAGCTGCAATAACCCTTGGTTAAAGTGAATGAAACTGTGCTCCCTGCACCTTTTTAAGCTGTAATCCACCAAACCAAATGAAGCCAGAAGCAGAGACCTTCCTGTGCGCTTGTGAGGTCTCTGCTTCTGGCTTCATTTGGTTTGGTGGATTACAGCTTAAAGCCAAAGCAGAAGTGATGTCTCACCATTTACATTAAATCTAATGAGATTTGACTGTGATGTTGGCTTCTATTGCCTGTGATTTCACATCATTTTCACCCATAAAGTGGATGATCATAGTTTTTTCACACGTGTGTGTCAGGCCTTGCAAAAGTCGTATTGCACCAAACACCAGCAAGTATGTCTTGTCATAAGCAGTACATGTGAGAGGGAGATTGGCAATCACTCCTCCATTTTCTTAGTGATGAAGGCCTGAAAGCAGTGATAAGAAGGAAGCACACATTTCATGAAGCAGTATCTTTAATTAGTCGCCAGAGTCTTGAGAAAACAAAAAGGCAGGGAGAGGAAAGGAGGAAGAAATGGAAATAGATGAGGTTGTTAATTCCACTGCTGTCTGCTTGCATTTGAGTGCTCATTAATCTGAGACAGGGCACACCCTGTTGTCTTGCTGAGCATCTTTTATAAAAACCAGCATTAGCACTTCTGCAGCATTGAGAAATTGTCAGTGATGTTTCACGGGAGAGATGTGCCGAGAGCGAGAGAGGGAGAGACGGATGCCTGTGGCATACTGAGCTTCTCTGCTCTCCCTCTTCACAACACTCGGGGCCTCCTAGCCAGCAAGTGAATCCATAACAGTTTTCCACACAAGTAGAGCTCGCGGACTGTGACCTTCAAAGTTTACTACGAACGGCAATCAAGTGTGACCACTTCAACGTTAAATGTATCGTATTACAGTTAATTGAGTTATTGTTGGCAAAGATGAACGAGCCGGCTCCATTTGTTTTGCCATTAGCACTGATGTGATATCAAGAACGATTTAGACATATTTTCTTTTCCCTCAATTAGAGTAATGTAATCTATGTTTACAGAATACATCTCCATGCACTAAAAATATCCATTGTAATTGGAAGCCAGACAATTAATTTAGCACACAATAAGTGAATGGAAATTGAACAAAGGGTTATGTTTGTGTCATTAACTCAGTGCAATTGGCAATTTATATGCTCTGTGTTGAGCTTGTGAACATCATCTACGCATGCATGCATATTCATTACCATGGCCACTCAATTCACAGAGCAAGAAGTCTGAACAAAGGTGAGTGAGAGGCTGAACCCTCTAACCATCCATCATTATGCCTTGCTTGCTGGTGGTTGCAGTGGTGTGTTTATGCGTGCACGTACACACGCTTCAGAGTGTGTGTGCGTGCATTCGTTGCCATGTGAGCGAGGGTGAAGAGAGTTTCTCCTCTCTCAATCCTCTCTCCACTCTACCTGAGGCATTGGCACCTCCTCTCCTCCTGGAGCCTTGTCAATAACACCTCTACCACCTCCATTCTGCCCAGAGGAGAGCAGCACTCAGCTGGGTCCAGGGCGCAGCCAGACCCCCCTCTCCTACTGCCATTAATCCACTCCTTTGGCAGACAGAATCCATCTCCCCTCGGCACCTGTTTGACAGAGGGTAAAAACAGGGATGAGATAGCAGGGCGCGGATCAATCCCTTCGATCCCCTTCCCCATCTCAGCAGTCGTTCATCAGCCAGTGGTTGTTGTTGTTGATGTTGGTGTTGTTGTTTGGCTTGACACTGCCCCATACCCAGTCACTGAAAATAGGGCATCTGAATTATAGTTGAGCAGAAGAGACATATCAAACTGTGGAATTATTTGGGGCATATTTAGCATAGTTCTGTAAAGAAATCAAGTGGTATTTACAACCTTTCCTTGCTCTGGCATCGAAAGCTGATAAGATTAGTTGGCCAATCTTTTCATCTATTTTTTGTTATCATATATAGTAGTAAACTGAATATCTTTTAGTTTTCAGCTGTCGGCTGCGACAAAAGACGCAATTTGTAAACATCACCTTCGACTCTGGGAAATTATAATGGACGTCTTAACTAATTAAAATGATACATCAATTAAGTGCTCTGAAGACGGCTGGTCGTTTCCCATTTCCAGCCGCAAGTCAGTGTTGTCTTTTTTTTTTTTTTCTAACCCAAATCACGATCTTTCAAAACCAAACCAAATCTTAACCATGATGTGTTGCTACATCACACAACTGATTTATTTTTCAACAGTGGCACAGAAAAACCATGTAATGCTACAAAGCTGTGTGTCATTCTCGAGGACACTGACAAACAACCTGTTTTGTCTTTTAATTTGGAGCAAATACTTCGATATTTAGATTTCACACTATCGTCTGCACTGTATTTCCATTTAGCTTGACACGGACAGGACGAACACTGACCTTCAGTCGGAGGTGAGGTGAGTTTTCCTGTATATGTGTTTGCAGTAACCTGTATGTCCTAATGTTCCTGTCCCTGCCGCTGCGCCCCTCGCTTTTAATGATACAGTACCCAGTGCACTGCAGCCACTGCTGACAAGTTGTGATGGCAGCTTTGATGCTTGTCCTTTGTGTGTCCCCAATAACACATTGCAGCTTTAAAGTGATTGGTGAACGGTGGGGCAGCGAGTCTCCTCTAACCTGACTTTAAGGTGAGAAGAAATAATATCAGTGAAAAGCATTCAGATGTATCTGGGACTCCATGTAATGTAAATATAAATGTAGATTAAATTGAGAAATATTCACATGACTCTTTAAATAAATAGATTATGAAAAAAGAGAGACTTTTTATTTTTGGACATGTGGATGACAGTTAAGTAGGATTAGCATGTAAATTGGATTTTATTCTTTTTTGGAAGCACAAAATATCCTTGAGTTTAGTCTTACAAATTGGTCATCAAATAGCAGGGTTTTGGGAAAGATGAACTGAGATAAAAAATTATTTCATAAACATAGTGACTTACAAAATTCAATGGAATAATTAATCCTTTGTGGTTTGCAATTAATGTTTGGGATTACTCAGAATAATAAGCAAGATGTTTCAGTGCTCCCTTGTCACTTGCAGGGACATGCTTCTCACATCTCACGAAACCTGGATCAAACAAACAGACATGCAAGTCAAACAAAAGAGAAAAGCAGAAAAAGAATGGGAGATCAAGTCCGATTAAAAGGCTCGTGTTGCACACTTTAGGGAGATGATCCCACCGCCTGTTGTGCACATTGCTGCACAAAGAGGCTGCAACATCTTAATGATCCCACGGACCATTCGGCCACCGAAAAACATCAGTCCTGCTACACATCATCAAAAAGCAAGAAGAAACAGCTGCAGCCAGGGCCGGACCACGCACAATCCTGGATGACCAAAAAGGCTGTGAACTCAAGATAGCAGCCTCTTTTTTTTTTTCTGCAGGGATGAAAGGGAGAACATTCGAAATGCACAAAACCAGCAGTCCACAAGTGAGTTCTGGCACTTTACTTTAGAGACGAGTTAATGAAAGACATCAGTTTGCCCTTTATTCTCCGCCCTGATGAAACTTGGTGAAGAATTCTCTCTCCATTTGTATAGAAATGCACATTGGTCAGTATATCCAGCTTGTCTCCAACATTAAAATCTCATGTCTTATGTTGGAGATTTACTTTTGCAGCCATTTAAAAGTGTAATAGTTTTGATATTAACATTCGTACCATGTGAATGTCACAGTGCTGAACCCACTGAGAATCACTGCAGCTTTACTCAGATTTTACCTTGCTCATTGTTATGCTAATGGTTTGTACACCTCTTTGGTTTGTTGCTATTTGTTTGAATGTGGTTCATTTATTTGAGAGAGAGACCTGGAAAGTTCTGATGACTTTTATTATTTGCTTTTTTTTTTTCACGGTTAAATATTTGTTTTTTCGGAGTGAGTCGTGACAGCTATGCAATTTTTAGTTGTTGCTCAATGGTTTTGCTGATGGAGATGTTTCCTGTTGTATTGTGGAGGTTTTAGGTCATTAAGTTCTTGGTGTGGGAAGAGACAACACTAGTATTTTTAATGCTTGCAGCCATGTAATCCAAGATTTTCCTATTTACGTTTGGTTGCTTGTTAAAATTGGCCTCATCTACCCTACTGTCTTCACGCTGGTTTCTTACAATAACAATAAGTAGGTTACTGTTTAAAAAAAGACTATTTTTCACTTTTGACTGGGAGGGCTAGCAGTTCTCCCCTGCGTCTTTGTGCTAAGCTAGGCTAAACATGGATGATGTTGATATTGATCTTTTGTTCTGTCTGTGTGTACGGTGGTAAACAAGCGTATATGTGTATTTGTTACACTGTTCCAGCATGTTGGAAAACACACTGCATGAGTTGTTTGTGCTCTGCATTGAGCGCCTCAATCACTGAAGCTGCTTGGAGGAGAAAATATCCGAGTTGTGGGTGTAATCAAACCTGGAAGGTGGCCAGGTTTAACTGTAGATCTAAGCAGTAGGAATGGTAATTGTGGTGGTGGGAGTGGTAGAAGATTCTTTCACTGATGCAAGTGCTTCATTACTGTTATCCACTTTTACAAAGATATTTAAACACATTAGTTGCATCTTTCTCCCTGTTAATTGGAAAACTTCCTGTCCCAAAACACGTCACTTTTACTCAGTCTGCAAATACAAAAAGTATTCACTTTTATTTTCAAATAAATTGTTTCCTGCCTTTGTTGCTAATTGTTTGTGATGTTAGCTGTGAAAAGCATATACTGTGTTCCCTGAGAAGTCACATGCTGCGTTTGAATTAACTACATGGCCTGAGCCTGATTTGCCATCTGGATAAGTGATGGTTGTAGCTGAAGTAGTAGAGTTGGTCACGCTTTAATTGTAGGGTTATTTCCAAGTCCAACTCGAAAATGCTTCCAATGTGGGTTTAAAAAAATAAAAAGTTAAATGCTTTGGACACAAGCCTCAGATGATGGACAAGTGTTCGTGGTGGGCGCTGGTTGAGCTGGACAAATAGAAAAAGATTCTTCATCAACTTATTTTAGAGAATTTACTTTGGTACATCGATCTTTTCAGTCTCTGAGCTGACACTGACAGACTGATTGTGTTTTCCTGAACTGTGCCATAACACATAAACATCTCACCTGCATAGCTGGGATTATCGCACACAGCTTGGTCAGGTCACATGAGCATCTTACGTTGTGCACACCAAAACGAATGAGTTCTTACTCACTATATAATAGTACACAAAGATGAAGGTTGTTTTACCTATTTTTGGAGGGTGTTGCCAGTATTTTCTAAGCACCATGTTGCCTCTAAGACTGAGAACACTGATGGTTGTGCAGTGATGTAGAGTGTATCTACTTTATGTATGCAAAACCGCTGGTGTCTGAGATGCCCTTGTGTGACTGAGTGGGCCATCATCACACCCCGATGTGATGTGCAGGCTTTCACAGTGTGCTCTGGGTAAGGTGAGAAAACGGCGAAGCGCTATGATGCACTATATCAAGAGTGAGCCGAGCAGAGGGTGCTTTGAGCCATGAGATGAGAAAGATGACAGTACAGATGAAAGTGTTTCACTGTATTAAAATAAAAGTTCTGAATAAAACAGATGGTGAAAGAGTTTCAAATTTAAAATAGGAATTGTGGGTGGTTTGAACACAGTGTTTCAACCTGTTTATTTGAGGACCAGTGAATACGAAGAAATAAAGAACCAAAGTGGCATAAATCCGGTTGTACATTGTGCACTGGAGGTTAGGTCATAGTTAACATAAGTTGGCAGTGGACCTTTTTAAGAGTGTCGTAATGCCCAGTATTAGCTGTGGGGATTTAAGCAGGCTGTGCCATGGGGTCTGATTCAGCTCTTCAGTAACCCCACAGTGTTTTTCCCTGTCCTCTAGCAGGAAGATCATTATTTCATTGAAGAACATAAAAGGAATATGTTACCAAGCGTCTAATGACTGGAGCAGTCATCTTTAAGACGTGACGGATCTGTTGGTGTCAGTGATAAAAGGTGCGATTGCTTCAATAAATAGACCACTAAACCCCAAGGAACGAAGTTAAATAATTGCACTAATAACTTTTGCTGAAGTTTCCTCTCTCTCCCTATACCATTTATATGCTAACCATGTCCCCGAGGGTCCCTCCCTTTCAGTTTAATTTCAGCTATCCCTTTTTAATCAATTTTCTTTTATCTCACAGCAGTTTGAATGCAGATACATTCTACTTTTTTTTTTTTTTTTTTTTTAGTCAAGGGTACATGTGTGTGTGAAGCATCAATTATTCGATGAAAAAGGACCTACAGAAGACACTCGCATTGATTAAATAGTCTCTCACCCTGAGAAGATGATGTTTTCTTAATGTAACTGAATGTGATGCTCGGTGCGGTTCATTGGCTCATGAGGTCAAAGTCAAAAGACGGAGATAGAGAGATACAGACAGAGAGAGAGGGACAGCGCTGGGCACGGTGCAGGGGAAGGAAAATGAAAATATAAACAGCCAGAAAGCAGACTGAGAGGAATAGCTTATAGGGATAAAATCAGCTAGTCGATAGTCACAGGGCATAACGGAACAACATCTAACCTTGCTGTTTTGATGACGGGTTACTGTGAGGATGGAGCACTGAGAGCACCTCTGTAAATTGATTCACTGTAAATGACACTATGAGAAAAGCTTAAAAAAATCTATGAAGCTGTACGTAGAGTGGCATATCACAGCTGGAGAGAGAATGCACTGTGCTGTATGTGAAGCAAATCTGAAGTATCTAATGTACCTGCCTAAGTATCTCATGTACAATGCAGTGCCAAGAGAAATCCCCCATGGCCGTTTTAAGTAAAGTATTTAGACTTCTCAGGCTGGGATGTAGGCAGTGGCTTTCATAAATACACTCTCAGGTTGCCCCACAGTGGGTTTAGGGCCCAACCACCCACACTCGATTCAGTTCCTTCCAGTAATCAGTGCTGTCTCGTTTGACCCATTTAGTGTAATATTATGCTTATCCAGCTGGTATGATTTCAGCTCCCCTTGCCCTCCCCTGCTATTTCCTCCCAAGTAAACTACCCAGATGAGAAATTCAAGGTACTGATGAACAGACAGGCTGTTAATAAACCTCTCTATGAAGCCTTCGCAACATTAGCCCTCCTCTACCTTGCTGCTATTCTCATAATGGAGGTGCCACAGCCTTGGTTTGCAATGCAGCAGCTGCAGCAGCAGGCTGCCTCTGATCTGTGTGACCTCCAGAGAGGGGTCCAGGGGCCTGGCTGCCTGTGGAGAATACAGATCAGCCTCCTACATGTCCTGAACCCTGCCCCCTCCACTCATTACCTCTCACTTTCACTTACCAGGGGGTGGTGGTGATGTCGAATACACCTCCCGTTTGACACATTTGGTGACTCTTAAGGAGAATGTGGAGTGTTGCTGATGCGCAGCGAAGAAAGTAAAGCACTTTATGGCATGTCATTTTGCAACAGCGTGGTCTTGTGTTATTTCGTTGTAATCAGTTCATTCAGCTGTTGCGGCTGGAGGATTTCTCTGTTGTAGCCTTTTAATGTAAGAGTTAATAAACAGCTCTCCAGCATGTCGGTTCTTCTAATTGCCCACAAGATGACTAATTCCATAGTCAATCAAATTGATGTTTTATTTTCATCATTTAGGAGATACGGTGCATCAACTTGATAAGAAATGTCTCGCAGCACCCTGCTGAAATCCAATATCTCGACAAAGTTAACTATTAATGAAGACCAATAAATAACAATGGAAGCAGTTTATTTGCTCTTAGGACCAGTGTTCAGTGCTTTAGTAGTCTGGCTTCATCTCGGGGCTGTGAAATGTTTTTTACAGATACGTAGTAATAAGTTACACCATAAAACCAGGTGGAATAAAACCATCGCTTTGGGAGTTACAAGTGAAGTCTCAAGTCTTTGCACTGAAGTCCTAAACTTTGGTTTACAAGTCCCAAACAAGTCATTACTGCAGTGGAGTATTAATAATGGCAATGATTAAAGTAATAGCATATTAACACCCTCTGCCAGCCCTGCAGTGCCTGTGATATGAGACCCGGTTTAACAATGTTGTTATTTCAGAGCAGACTGAATAATATTCACTGAAATTACATAACATTTTGCATTTTTGTTTCGTCCTCTTTTTTTCTTTCATTATCAAAGACTTTGTTTTTGTAGACTTGAAAGGTGGCGTTTCAAAGTTGGCAGTTGTTTCCTTTAAAGAACAGCAGCTGTGGTCAGTTTGAATTCATGTCACTTTGAATTTACTCCGAAGGTAACAAGTAGTCACTGCCGGAAAAGAAAAATCAAACTGCTCCTGCAGGAAAAACATTTACTTTGCTGTTCAGCATCATGCCCAGTATGTTACACACGGTTGTAGTTTTGCCAAACTATCGTTACCGACACTGATTGTGTTTGTTGCTCAGTAACAAGTGTCATGAGTCATTGGCGTTGAGGTCACTCGTGTCTTGTCTTTTTGGATTTGGTTGACTATCGCTTGATTTCAAGGCATGAAAAATACAGAACAGACTGACAATCAAAGACATTCTGTTTGAATAGTGTCCATCCATCAGTAACAGTACCATTGCACATGTTGTAACGTAGCTTCCGTTATTGTTTCATTAGAAATGCCATGAGTGAAGTGGAGATCTACTGTTGATGCGGACATTATCATGAATGCATCAGGCTGAAAAATGACAGGGCATTCCACCATAACAAGGAAAGGTTCAGAAGTGCAGCGCTGTTACACCTGCAGAGGTGGATTTACTCCGCATTCAGATTGTCCAGCTGTGCAAGTTCAAACAAAGCCCACTTCATCATAATGGCACTCTGTCACTGTGGATTGAAGGCCCTTGTAATGAATAATTATAGCATGGGGAAAGAACATGGCGGAATACAAAACAAAGGGGGGAGTGTGGGGAGCGGGGTGGCAACTGTCGAGAAAACAGGTGTGTGCCATGAATTATACATCTGGAGAAATGCCACCATACTTCAAATGAATGCATTTCAGATTGTCTTGTACTTGGTTGTGTTTGCAGTCCCGAACTGCCTCTTGTTAGGAAGATGTATCCAAGACACGTAAGAAGGTAAATGATGCAAAGAGATATAATGTACTGGTCGTTTTCGAGGAACATGGCAAATTTTCAGATTCAAGTTAGTGATGCAATCTGCCTTTGGGATATTTTGTTAATTATGCTACATGGAGATTAATTAGAGAGGACACATGCACTGCATGCTCATGCTGCCTTGCCTGTTCAATGGCACTCTGTTAACTATATACAAACAGAAACCAGGAGCACACCTACGCACGCACGCACACACACACACACACACACACACACACACACACAGGCTCTCTCTGGTATCCTTGCTCGGAGCCATGCTCCCTGTGCTGTGGGTCGCAGAGGTGGGAGCAACAAGCCGTGAAGCTGGGACTTCCAGCTCAACAGTTCCACTGGCCCCTGACATCTCCCTCTGGCCCGGACAATAAACCGAGGGGCACCTGGGCCAACTTATAAAGAATGATGACCCTACAATGCTTTCTGCCTTACAAGTCTGGCTACAAAAAGCAGCCAGATTAAATTCCTGAAATGACTGAATTGTGCCAAATGATGCCGAGTGAGCCCTCTGGCAACATGAAGTCACTTGTCACTTTCAATTGGACCTACCTTTTTCAATGTCCACTGTTGCACAGGGAGATACTCTGCAGGGACATCAGACACATCATCATGGAAACAATAATCAAGAACAAGTTGATATCAACATTAGACTTACAACACAGCTCCCCTCCCTGGTACAGCTTTGGAACACTTGGATGAATAAAGGTGCATATTTGAGAAAAGGTAATCTTCTTAATTTCCCCCTACATGGGTTTATTTTACCCTAAAGACAGATACATTTAAACGGCTTTCTTGGCATTATTGTGAACATTTTGTAAATACAGATGTTACTGGGGGAAAAAAAAGTTCAAGTTCAAAATTTGCTGAATGAATAATCAGTAACGTGTGAAGAAATGTTCTAATATCGGGAAATAATTAATGAACCAGATCAGAAGGTTTTTACAATGCGTGTGTGTGTGTACATATATATGTGTACATATAATACATTTTTATTTTATATTTTTTTGGTTTCATGATGATTTCAACAACTCACATTAACTTTCCTGCCAAAGTCTCCTTCTTATCTGACTTGCAAACATGAAGGCATGTCTTGTTGAGCAGCTTCGCTTGTTGAACGGACAACCAAACAAACGTTCACCAGGGAAAAGTGCAATGCTAACATCCGTGTGCTAATTCTGATCAGCTGCAGCACGTTAAACAGCATGTCAACTTAAGATGCAAGTATCACTTCATTCCAGTTTGATGTCACTGTTGTCCTCCCTCTGAAATGCCAGTAACAACACACTGTCTGCCCATGCAACCCCGTCTCCTAGAAACTGTGTCTCTATATGACTAAACAGCGTTTATTTATTTTACAAAACGTAAATCTGATGGCATTTTCTATTAATATAATGATATGTTGTTAATATGTACTTGCCTATGAACCATAACCAAAGTGTTTTCATTGCCTAAACCTAACCACAAATGGGACTCGATGTGAACAGTTTAGGTGTGTAGCCTGAGACAAAAAGGAATATTACTGATATTTTGGCAAAGACCCTTTTTCTTCCATTTTTATATTACGAAACTATGAACAATACATTTAAAAAAACATGCTGATATTATTTTAGGCTTCAGAAACGAATGACTGACTGTGATTAAGTTGGATCTCAATAACCGTGTCATCAAACAAATAAATTCAACTTGCATTGCACACTGATGCAAAGTGACATAAATGAAATGTGACAAGCAGATGTGTCTGTGGTAAAAGACAAACCCAGCAGACAGCTTTGTGGGGGAGTGCAATGACTCATGTTTCTTATTTCTGCTCCCAGAGATACCTGCACAGACTAGGGTGGAGTGCAATGTCGACAGTGTCAGTAATTGGTTGCCTTTCAGTTGTTCTTATGCTGTGATTTGAATATGATCATCCATTCACAATCCAGAATGAAATCCCACTCATGTAATGACATGGGGTTTGTGGGATGGAGGAATTTAATCCTTCTTTTTGTTGAATTCTGCAAAAACTTCAGGACTGGTGTGTGTGTGTGTGTGTCTGTCTGTCTGTGTGTGTGTGTGTCTGTGTGTGTGTGTGTGTGTGTGTATTTATGCACATATGTACCCACAAAGGACATTATGCTGTCTACGGTTGTCTCCTGCCTTACCACCGCCGTCCTGTGCCCGTCCTTGACAGATCTCACGGATATTGGCTGCCTGCTTAAGAAATAACACCTCCCATCAAGTTGATAAAGGAGCTGTGAGGAGCCAGCTTCTCTTCCTCTCTCTCTCTGGGATGTTTACATCCAATCCTCCAGGTCGCTGTCTCAACAATGATCATGTATTCAGCGGGGATTTTGGGGGGTGGAGGGAGACGGGATGTAAGTGCTCCTACGGGAAATAAGGGTCACCTCTTTAATCTCCGACGCGGGGGGATCTCTCCAGCCTGTGTACGGAATGTGAGTGTGTTGTTATTCGGCACATTGTATAGCCCGCCTGCCAGCCGTTCTGTGTATACATTACACATGTGTTGTCTGTAATCTTACTGTTAGTATTGGTTCTCTTGTTGATGGAATAATAAGGTAGGTCACAGGCTGTTGGTGCGTAATACAGGCCTTGTTGATTACCCTGTGGATTATTGGATGCATAATGTGAGGTTCACTCCAGTCTTAAATAAGGAAGCTTGCTGCCGACATCTAATTGTCCTGAATTTATTTGTCCAAGTGACTGAGACATTTGCTTGGATGGGATCAAAGCAGTAACAGACCCAATAAAAGAGCTAAATAATGACTAACACCCAGGAAATAGGCACTTAAAGGAAAATGGTCTCTTTTTTTGCCAGTTTTGGATCATTTATTTTATTCCACCTGGTGTTTTGTAGTTACTATATTTTCACCAGTGTTAAATAAAAAGTGGCTTTAATTGACATGTTTATCATGTCAAATGCTCATCGTTTAGCTGTCTGGTCCAAAACGTCACAGTTTTGGTTAACTTTCACTGCTCTCACTGCAGCTCAAAAGCTCTAAAAACCCACTTTACCTGGTCAGCATTGAAATAACAAACGGACATATTTAATGACTAGCTGGTGAACACAGTGGAGCATTTAGCAGCTAAAGAGACGGATATTTCCCTCAGGAGCACGTAGAAACCAAAATCAGAGCTCAAAGAAAGTGAGTTTTAGACTCATATTTGCCAATTGGACAGAAACAGGACTTCAAATTAAAATGTTTCTCCGTGACTTTTTTAATGTGTAAATAAGCAACTGTTTATACGATCTCCATAGCAACAAGGTGACGATACTTTGAGGAGCTATGAAATTATGACCACCCCACCTAATATACTGTTGGTCCCCTGTTTGCCCCCAAAACAGCTTTGACCCGCAGCTCTGCGAGACCTCTGAAGGTGCTCTGTGGTAAATACCACCTAACGATGCTACGACCCAGTTGTCTGGCCATAATGTTTTGGCCCTCGTCAAAGTCACTTTTTGCACCTGCACATTTCTCCTGCATCCAACATGTCTATGACTATGACAACTGTTTACCTACCGTCTATATACAATGTGTCCGACTTCGAAATGTCCCAAATGTATGAGATTATTAACGTTATTTGCTTCGTCTTTGAGTGGTCATAATAATAAGGTGAAACAGACAGAAACAGGACTCCAAATGACTTATAATGTTTCTCTGCAACTGCTGGATCTGTAAATAAGCGTGTTTACAAGATTTCCATATCAACAGAGTGACAATAGGTGATGTCCATGTAGTGCTGATTGCATGTTCCCGCTACTCTTAAGTGGCTAAAAATATCTGTTACTGCAGGTTTAACCATGCTGTAGTTGTCATGTCCAGATTTGGTGAAAAGCAAGAACACTGGGACTGAACAATTTGTCCATCTGATGGTCTTTTCTTCTGAAGTTTACGCAGCACGTGTTGTTGTATTAAGATTGAAAAATAAGAACTTCTCCTTTAAGCAAGTACTTGTTGTTGTCTAACTGACCACGCCATGTCCATAAATTACAATCCTTCCACAGCCATGACCGATTTGATTTGATTACCTAAATATGAAAGAAAAGCACTGCTGATTTGTCATTGCCATGGTGATTCAGCAAATGCATGTGTGTGTATATTATGTAAATCCCATCACCAGTTTGGTTTATTGATCTCTATAATTTAAACCAAGGTCTGTTTTCATTTAATGCACAGTGCATTTGGTTTGCAGCGTGTATTTATAATGGATTTATAATGTTGTGCTGCTCCTGTTGAGTTGATTACCTCAACTGCTGCTCACCTACCAACTGACAGACAAAAACCATCCCTGAAGAAAAAAGGAAGCTACATATAATAAATGGAGATATTTTTAGAGTACTTGTTGGTGATAGGTTCAAATGGCAGAAGAGGAAAATATAAGTGTATTCCATTATACATTGACATCTAGTGATGTGTCAGTGGAAGTGGAAGAGAAACTACAGAGATGATCAAAGAACAGGTATTTCTCCTTCAATAATATTGATGGCACTTCCACTAATGCTGTATGGCTATATGCTAACAAGCAGCTGTAATAGGAATAGTGTGTCTCATATTGGACTGTCTTTGGCTGACTTTTCATGTTCACTGGATTTGTGTAACTGTAATTCCACTGAGCAGGAAGTCTCACTCACTGAAAGTTTGCACCGTTATTTCTGACTTCATTCCCTCAGCTGCTTTGGCAGCTTCACTGTAAAATCCTCTGGGATTTGTTTTTTACAAGAGTCACCAGCTTTTTAGGGTCGAAGCTCTTAATTATGCCGGGTGTAAATGAGAGAACTGAAGAGAGAGCTGGCGTGGCTAGCCAGAGGCCCCATGTGAGGCTGACAAAGCTTATAGCGGCACAGTGGCACTCTCAGCCTTAGGCTCTGCACAGATGAAAAGGGGACAGAAAAAGAGACGGAACATAAGGCATGTGTGCTACTGTGTCAACTCGGTAAGCTGGCAAGAGGATGAATAAAGCTGCTTCATTTCGAGCACGGCAACGCAAAGCAGATAAGAGACACATTTTACTAATTACATACTATATGTATACTTTTAGATTCATATGTTGTCTCTGATTTTGACATTTTAATTTTATGTCGACCTATCAGTAACCTATTACGAACAATACTGGGTATAAACAAAGCCAAACATTCAGCTCAAAGTTGTTCCAGCAGCAGGGGAATTTGCAGTTTTATGAATAATACAATTAAACAGAAGAACTGAGAAAAATATTACACTATAATTCATCCTGCAGTATGTGTCTTTTGGGAGCGATGCAGCCGTATAGCATATCCACCTTTCTCACTGTGCAAGGTGCAGAACCAACGAAAAGCACCGTGGCTTCAGTGAACAATTACACATAGTAAAGCCAGAGGAAAATTATACGGATGCATAATAAGAGGGTATCATTTCACAAAATATATTTAACCTTGCAGGTGTATTTATACGTCACATCAGTGGCAGTATATCATAAAAGTCCCATCACATCCCATCATCACAAACACTCATGGAGGGGTGTTTTTTTAATCAGTATTTAATGAGTTGAATTGTAACATAATTAGGGAGTGAGGAGAATGAGCAGTGCTTAACATTCGTATTGAATAAGATCAGTGCTGTTATGTTTGCTCACATTATTATTACTCCGAGCTTTTTCTCAGACACACAGAATGTGATGCAGCGTTCATACAGACGTCCATTTCACATGTTAAAGGAATATTTTTGACATTTTGGGAATTAAGATAAGAAGATTGATACCAATCTTATATTTGATCCATAAATGTAAAGCTACAGCTAGCAGCTGGTTAGCTTAGCTTTGCTTAGCATAAAGACTGGAAACAGGAAGCCTGGTTTCTGTCCCAGGATAACAAATCTGACCAACAGCGCCTCTGAAGCTCACAGATTTACACAAAAAACAGATTGTAAAAATGACAAGATGTGGTCTAATGGTGGTTCTCTGCCTAACTACATCTTGCCCAGGAGCAGTGACAAACGAGAGTGGTATCAATGTCAAACTGTTCCTTTTAAAAGAATGATGCACAGAGCGCCTTGGTTGCCAAATTGTTATAGCGCATGCTTCATAAACTGCTGTTGCATGTCATACTCCCCTCTCTCTCCGGTTGTTTCCTGTCTGCCTCTTCACTATGACCCCTCCAGTAAAGTCAAAAAGGCCACCTGTAAAGGAGATCCTGGCCGATATAACGCTGATCACTAGAAAAGCAACACCATTCACCAACTACAGACAACTTACAGAAAAAAAAGGGTGACATAATAATGAAACCAAATATATATATATATATATATATATATATATATATATATATATCAGGTTTTTTGTACAAGCACATGGGATGTGGGGGACTTTTTATAAGATACTGCAGCTGTGATTTGTTTTTAAGTGACATCCAATTTCTGTCTGAGAAAAAACTTTGGAAATCAGCATTTCTCTTCCCTCTAAATTGTGCCTCTGGTTCACGGTGCAATTATGTGCAGGTGATGGTTAAGAATAAATTTCTCCACTTGACTTTTGTGAGACAAATGTGTCTGACTGGGTGGACTCCATCACCTCTTACATGTATTATTAATTTAATGAATGGATTGAGAGGGTGATAATTTTTGCAGGTTAACTTCGGGGGTCTGGGTGTTTAATTTTTCATTTGTGTTTTAGGGGTCTGGGTGTCAAAACGGTGATCTAGACCAGCAAACACAAAGCCTGCGAGTTACAAATTCTTTCAGATAAATGCTGGATTGAAAGACTTTGTTTTCACAGGGCTAAAGGATGTAGGGAGAAGGAGTCTGTCAGTGAGAGGCTGACGAAAAGGGGGGAAAATGCGGTAGAGAGGCAGAAAGACAGAGAGTGAGAGATGGAGTGAGAGATAGACATAGAGATGCAAGAGAGATGGCGAGAGAGAGGCTGAGAAGTTGAGAGAAAATGTGATTTGGTCTGGGTGTTTTGGGCTGCATGCTCCATTTGCCCTCCCTGACAGAGAAGGAGAGTGACGGGCATTGGCAGGAATTGAATCAGTAGATTAAACACCCCCACCTCCTCCTCCCCCTCTCTTCACATCTCCCCAACCCTCCCTCTTCCCCCCGTCACCTCCTGTCTTTTCTCCTCTCCACCCATTCTCCTGTTCCATTGATGTGGGAAATGTGGTGGAGATTTCAGGCAGAGATGTTCTTGCCAAGAGTGGCTAAGGAGCCTTTGTCACATGTAAGATTGATTAGGTGATTAAATATCCAGCAGTAGAGTATTAGTAGCCACTCTTGACCATTAGTGCCAGGCGGCAGCAGAGATGCATTAAGAAAGTGTCTGTGGAAAAGGCAGAACCTCTTCTCCAAGTTATCAAATACTCCGCGCTATCGTGATTCACTCCGGCTCCGTAGCTGCAAAATCGAAGAGCCAAGATAATAAAAGCATAGTCTTTACATCCAGGCGTCTGTGAAAGAAACTGATAACCCTCAGCACATACAAAAAACGTACATATTGATGTAAAGCCAACAACATGTGCAGCTGGGCTGGTTTTCTTTTCCATCACGAGAAGAGCTCTGTTTGTGTGGTGACTTGATTCAGATGTGCCGCTGACAGTCGGGCAGCATGTCTCAACTTGTCGGTTCAGATGCTTGTGGTTGAAACTTATAGGCCAGCTGCTTGCTGGACCAGTCCTACACTATAAAGCTGTGTTACAAATCCTGCTGAATATGAGCTGCCGTTACTAAACTGCAGCAACATTATCTACTATTCTGTATTTATTATGTACCGACAGTTGTACGCAAAGGTTTTTGGGCAAATTACATATTTTCTTGAATTTTGAAGCCCCTGCAGCAGACAGTAAAATGATAAACACTGTTACTTTAATTTCATGAACTAAAATACCCTGTATTTGTTGCATATGCAAAACCTGGCAATCTTTTTTGTCATTTAATTGATTCTTAACTCATTGATGGTTTTTTCTATGAAATGTTGGGAATTTGTTAGAAATGCCTGTTGTAATCTGACAGAACCTAAGGTGACATCCTAAATGCTTGGTTTCTCTGAATAACAGTGTACACCCCCCAAACATTATATTTACTAGCACAGAGTCAATGACCAAGAAAAACATCAAATCCTTGAATTTTTGACACTTCTGCTTAAAAAGTGACCAAAACGAGTAATTGTCTGATTAACTTTAAAAACATATTCTACATAAACTTGTCAATTCACAAAACATTTTGAAATTAAATGATTATCATTCTACAAAAGTTTAATGTAGCTGAACTGTTATTATAGTGATAATTACAATACATTAATTTATCTATTCTCCCTATTGTTTGTGGTCTCCCTAGCCTGCAGTGCGTCCCAGCATGCATTTAGTGGGAAGCAGTGACGCCTTTTGACAGGTGGCCAGTCCATTACAAAAATAAAAGACATTTACTTTACATTTACATCTACAGGAATGCACTTGGGTGTTTAGTCCAATCACTGTCGTGTATCTATGTACAAGAAGAAAAAAGAAACATACAGAGGAAATTAACATGCAGATTCTTGGGACTTTTTTGGGCATCAGACGTCATATCATATCATAAATGTAAAAAGTTGTTCAAATTCTTTTTCCCCATATTCTTAATCATTTGTTTTGACTTATTTATAATGTAGACAACCCACACAACGTCTAAAGCACACCTTATTACCATACACACACTAAGTGAACCGACATTGCCATAATGTCTTGCTGTTCTCCACACTCATTTATTTCATCTCTCATGCTGTGATTAAACAATGTAAAAGAGATGACTAATGATTTTTTTTTTCCAGAGCTTTTAAATTTTTTTTTATTATCAGCCTGCTTTGCTGTCACAGAAAGATGTTTACAGATTACGCTCACAAATGGCAAGCATATGCTGTAAATAGCTACAACATTTAATTTTGATTTGAATTGCTTTTGCATAACGACAATGACTAAATGTCAAAATCCACTCTTAATAACCTGGAAAGTAGTTTGAAATAATGGCTGTCAATGTACAAATGTGTGATAAGTAATGTGTTTATAGTAAAGAGGACAGTGAGCATTGTGCAGTCGAGCTTTTGTCTTTTTTCTCCTCTGCTGATTGCAGATTCTTTTTTTCCCCTTTTTTTTAACGTAGGTGTACTTACTGTCAATCTTAGTACAATCTGACAGAATGATTAAAATTACCCTTTCAGTGCCGTAAAAATATTACAAACCTTAATCTTGCATTAAATACTTTTTTTTTTTTTTTTTTTTTTCATGAAAGAATAAGAAAACAAAAACATCCCATTTAGCAGGTAGAGCTGATGGATGGATGGATTTAGCATATTTGCATTTATTTGTCACTGCGTATGTCTGCACAGCTTTCTTCTAAATGTAGATGAAGCTGAAGCGGTGGTGAATACATTTCAACAACACTCACTGGCCTGTGTTTTCTCCCATCTGCCCTCTGATATCAGTTCTTTGATCTCTATATCTGTGAGGTCGAGTTGGAGACTCCAGACAACTATTGTTGGAAATCGATGGAGCCATGCCGGAGGGGTTGAGCCAAAGGGTCGCCTCCTCCAGTTTTTAAGCCCTTATTTCACAACTCTTACTTCAGCAACAATTACATTTGTAGCTGTGGCCTTATTTCACATGGAGGGGACGTTATTTAAGCCAGCTGCACACTTCAACTGAATTTCAAATTGGTGGGGTTTTTTTTCTCCTTCTTCTTCTTTGACCTAACAGGCATCTAAAGCAAAATCTTTTAACTTGTTAACCGTCACCTGCAAATGGATAAAAACTTAGTTTGCATTTTGGTTCTTGGCTTGAATGGGCCTCATGTTCCCAGTTAACATGCTTATGTAACTGAGTAGATAAAATGATATTGGCACCGAGGTCATACAGCAACCTCTGGGGGGGAAAAATGAAGCCAACACCAAAGTGCCAAAAAACTGCACTTCCTTGATTGGCCACTTGATGCTGGCTACATAATCAAGTTTATAGTCTGGTACAAAAAGTTTTGGTCTTGTCTGAGGCAATTTAGAAATCCATCTTCTGAAACAGGTCCTGAAAAGAGCTATTTGTAAGTTTTGTTATTGCTACATAGCCAGCGTTAGCATTAACAGCTGTTTACTTACCAGCCTAGAGGAAACGTTTTGAGTTCTCTATCGAACTTCATTCCTTTAAGAGCCGTCTCCAGAATTAGAAAAGCAACACCAATGTCTCCATCACGTCTTTTTTGTCTGAAAAGACATTGTACTGAAGTTAGCATGCTAACCAGCTAGCCGCAGGCCATCTCTTTACTTTCTGATATCGACTCACTGCAGCCTCCAATCTGCCCTGAAGACGTGCCGCTGTCAGAGAGCATATTATAACCTCTTGTCTTGTAAACGCAATGATGGCCGAAGCTATTGTTGTGCGACAATCATCCCCACCTGCTCCCAAGAAACCACATTCAGCAGCAGAGAAAACTTACAAAAAGCCCCTTTCAAATGTAAAAGATTTTCCATCCCCATTTTTTTGTTTTGCTTTGTTTTCCACACAGCACAGCTTCTGTTTCTCTGTTTGACAGAGGCTGCTGTGAGAATCTGCAATGTAAGTTGAATTATCTTTATTCATCTGCTGAAAAAGCAGAGGATGAATACCATTTTGGTTATATTTAGGTACTATTGGTTGTAGTCCTTGAGTCAGTATTTTTCAACTCTTAGTACTTTTGGTATCAATCCATCTGTCACAAAAAAAAACAAGGTGCTTTTTTCTGTAGGATGCACAATGTGTATCAGTTCGATCTGACATCTTCTGAACCAGCAGTTTTTGGGATGAAAAGCCTTTTTTCTGCAGCTAGCAGTAGACCTGCAGCTGACTAAAGTGGACTTAAACCACAGTGAAGTAATATGTCATTTGCCAGGTAGATAAACCTCTTCGCCATGCACTGTCTCCAAGTTATCGCGGACCCTTGATGCTCCATACTGACCTTTACTTTGAGGTTGTTTCGCTGACCCGGAAATTCCACAGTGCTGATTGGTTTAGAGGCTGGAGATGCAATCTGGTGATGAATACTGAAAAGGTCAAAGCAGCCTCTCTGAAGCAAAGCCGTGCCGTTGGGTTACATGCTGTCTAGAATGCATCTGATAACGGCTCTTTCTCTGTCTGTCTGTGTCTTTCTCTCTCATTCCTTTCCTTTCTGTCTGTTTGGTGAACATTGTGTTGTAGGTGCAGCTTGTTGTTGTGGTGACGACTCATTAACGTCTGAAATGATATTCAGGAGACAGAGAATAGACTCCTTATCTTATAGATACGTAGAGTTTTTATCCTCATACAAAAAGATAACTCCTACTGTAATTAGGATCTTAAACGTGCTTGAATTTATATTTATATAGTTTTTGCTAAAGGATCAGGCAGAACATTTACTCAAAAGTACATTTAACCCTCACGTAATTGCATGCTTTTTAGTTACAAGGCCTCAAATGACTATGTGTAAAGTGGTTGCTCGTATGATGAACACAGAGAATTGTCAACAAACTCTGCAGCTCTGAAACAGATTTTTAGCTTCTGATCTACAACTGCAGCAGCTGCAGTCCCAGTCAGAGGTTTTACAACACACTTTTTATTGAAATTGAAGCAGTTCAACTCCAGTGAATAACCTTAAAGGTTACAAAGCTAAGTGGTAACCTGCTTAAGGTAAGAAAAAGATTAAGTCACCAAAATCTGATAAATCATGTACATTTTATATAAAACTTTTTCAGGCATTAAGATATTCGTTAAATTACATCTTTCCTGCAGCAATGGATGTAAATGAAGCCTCGAAAGTTAATGCAGACAATTCCTCCAGGTGCCCCAACGTTTGTTGATGACTCACAAAGTTTCTGTCTGTGCAAAGGCAGTGTTGACACAAACTGTGCCACTGCACCCTCTGATGCATTATTATGACAGTACTGAAGTGGTAGGCCTATGGTATACTGCCAACAAAATGGTGGGGAAAAGAGACAAAGGAAGACGGTCTGTTCGGTCAGGGTCCTACAGCCAGATAATGAGCCAAAACATTAGAAGAAAAGAACCAGACAGTGGCTTCACATGATGGAAGAGCAACAAAGTCTCCAGACTTAATCCCCATGGAGCTGGTTTTAAGGTAAAAGCAAAGCAAACACTGACTTTAACAGTGTTCGGCTGCTGAATGAGTCAAAGCTGTAGATGAAATTTACAATTTATTATTCCATGATTCTTTTTTATTTTTAAAAAAAAATGTCATTAATATGTTCTTTGCTTTAATTTTGTAATTCAAAACTGTGACACTACACTGTAAATTTCAGTAGCAACCAGAAAAATGTAGGTGTTTTTAAACTTTTGATGGTTCGGCGTTGTTTGTTAAAACTGTTGCAAGCTAAAGACTAAAACAGAGCAAAAACTAGAATGAATGTTGGACTTTACCTTCACCAGGTGAGCAAAACACAACTTCAAATGTTGCTGTGTGTCTGCTAGTTGTGTCGCTACCCAGAACAATTGGGTAGTTATAATTACAAGGTGATAAGGTGTCAGGGCTGGGTGTCTGTCAGCTTGTTTTGAAAAAACTACTTAATTATCTCCCACTTAAATTCCCCAATTTGTGCTAGTCCAAAATGCCAAAGATTTTTTATGTATCTGTAGAATAAATTATATATATAAAGAAATAGATATAGGATATATATAAATAGATATAGGATCAAAATTCTTGCTGGTGTTCTTTGTTTTTCTTTTCTACCCACCTGACACCCACTGTGTGTTTTCTTAGCATTTCCATAAAGGCAGAGTAGACATTGGGACCCATTTGCAGCGTGTAATGTTGATGTGGTATATCTCACTCAGGGCCTAAATGTCACTCCAGGAAAGTCAAGGCATTTTTGGTAATGGCATATGGTTGCAAATGTCAGGAAAAGTGCACCGCTGATGAGTGACTGTTGTCTGGCAAACAGCGTGGCTCTGATGCAGCCACACAGAATGTCTTTGATATGGGAAACATACTGGTTCCTTCATGTGAACTGGATGCACATCAAGATCAAAGTTGGACAGGATCTCTCTGATATGTGCTCTTCATCATATACGTAGGCAGGTGTTCCATATGTGCGCTGCTTCTGTTCGTCTCACTAAAAATAGGATAGACTGAAGGTTAGATATTGCACTTTCAGAAAAATCCTGACATGAGATGAAATGAACAGTGCTTATCCCCTGCATTTATCAGGTTGCTGCAGACTGTGTCGTTCTCACGCCATGTCTGTACATTTCATGACCTCGTATGTTTCTGTAAAATAGCGTACCAGCCAAATGAGTTCACAGTGATATAGCTTCAGCATTATTTATTTAGCCTCTGAAAACCTGGTTCATATCTGAATGAGCAACAATCACAGTTATAGTTTGGGGGTAAAAACATCCTTAATATTCATATCTATATTATTTATTAAGAGGTTAAAGGCCTAAAGAAAGTAGTGATTGTACATGCAGGGGTAGTTTGTGAATGCCTGTAGCTGATGAGCTAATTGCTAACCCGCTAGCCAGCCGTGACAGTGCTCATCAGTTATAGCCAAAGCCATTTCTTCAGCTGAACTCTGGGGAAAAAAGAAAAAGAAAAAAAGTCTCTTTAGTGCGACTTATTCTGTAGAAACTTCTATGAAGATTTCTGAACCATCTTATTTTTACGGTTGGTTCCTAAGCCCTACCAGCTTGACACTGAACAAGATAGGATGCTGTAATGCTGCCCAATCCGCTGTCACATGTATTGGGTCCCATCGAACCTCCTTTTTCATACACCTCAAGCCTCAGCTTTTTTTTCGTACCACTGAATGAAATTCCATACTAGCCAAGATTATTATCTATATAGCAGGAATGATTTTTCTCTCTTATTCTCCCTCGACTTATTTCTTTCTCTCTCTCTCTCTCTCTCTCTCTCTCCTCGGTGCTCGACTTGCCTTCCAAGGCCTGAGAATGAGTCTGACTTCAGAGGGATATCTCCCCCTCACATCCGTGGCTCGCACCCTGCCAATGCAGAGTTAGCCTTTCCTTTCATGCTGTGCCCCTGGGATTATCATATCAATCTGCGTGACCTGATTACCAGGCTGCGGTTGGCTGCCAGAGCACTGGATCAAGCGATCCTTCGATTGCTGCCGTCTAATTAACACTAGCATGTCATCGCTGCACTCCCTCACTGAATCCTCCTCAAAACGTAGTTTGGCAGCTATTCTCGCCTCATCCGGAGGGTTCTGATAGGTCAGTGCTCACAGGGTTGATGCAGAATACGCTATATACAATAGAGTGGACGACTTTTTCCTGTGGATTTGAACTATGCTGTCGATTATTCTGTATGTCGATCAACATACACTAAATAACCAAAAAATGTTGGTCATCGCCTAATTGTAAAACTGAAACAATGACTCTATTACTCAATTAGTAGAATGACAGAAAATTAATCAACATGTATTTTGATAATTGATTGATTTTTTTAAGTCATTTAATAAGCAAAAACTTCAACTTAGCTTCTTCAGTTTGGGGATTTGTTGATTTTCTGGATTGTTTATCACTGTAAACTCAATATCTCTTGCCTCTGGAAAACTGTGACAGGCATTTGTTGTTTTTCTGACGTTTCATTGACGTTCAGTCAGTGAGTGAGTGAGTGAGTGAGTGAGTGAGTGAGTGAGTGAGTGAGTGAGTGAGTGAGTCTGTCTGTATGCAGGTCAAATTTACCCGAGCATTGTATGAGGGGTTGTATGTGTGGGGGTATTGTAGCATGTATACTCAATGATAATTGTGAAAACATTTTTTCTTTAAGTTAAAATATAAAATGAGTCAATTTGACCTGAACACCACACAAGGGTTAAAGGAGCTATTTGGAAGTTTTGCTATTGCTACTTTACGTCTACTAAAGATAGCATGCTAACCAGCTAGCCCTGACCTGGTTGGACTGTCTCATCACTGTCTGACACTGAGTAACTGTACTGTCCAGGCTGCCCTGAAGAGGAAGTGCTACTAGGAGGGTCTGTTATAACCTCTTGTCTTACAAAAACAGCTGTAAATGCTAACGTTGGCTATGTAGCAATAGCAAAACTTACAAATAGCTCTTTTAACGTGTTTGGTCTATTTTGGTCTTTTTTTAATGGACTTCTCTCGTAGAAGACTAAAGAAAAAAACAAAAGAAAAGTTGGAACCAGTGAAATTTTTGCTTTTAAAAAGGATATAATTTTCTGTTTGACTAATTGTAGTAAGCAAAGTCAATGTTCCAGTTCAGGCTCTGAAACATTGCTAAATTTTCTAAGTTAAATTTTAAAGACTAACCAGTTAATCAGTTAATAGGTAAAATGATAAACAGATGAATTGACGGTGTAAATGAGCATTAGTCACATCCGTGCTCTGTAGCTGAGTGGATAGATGGTCGTCCTTTAGCTGTTCATATGAGGGTTTGATTCCCTGCTGGAGCATCCATGCTGAAAATGAATGCAGTCGTGCTACTGTGGCGTTTCAGATAAAAGCATCTGCAGAAACGACATATGTTGCAGTAGTTAGCGTGATCACAGGCACATTGGTGTATTTTGATTATGAGAAGTAACAACTGCCATAACACCATGTGATCAGGTATCACACCCAGATGGATATTAGAGGGAACTGTTCCGGTGGCCTGTCATTAACAGGTGTGTAATTAATTCCCCATGATGGGCCAGTGTGACATTAATGCGGGTTGACTGTGTGGTGGTCCGCTCTGTGGGACTTAAATGACGACAGCCAGCCAGACGTGTCCTTGTCATCCTTGTGTCTGTGTGGCCTCATTACTTCTCCGGCCAGTCACACTTCTCCTCCTCCTCCTCCTCCTCCTCTGCTGCACTCCTCTTCCTCTTCCCTGGCATATTGTACCCCTCTCATGGTTGCATCGCTCTGTGCCACTGGAGGGAGGGAGGACGGGTGGCGGCGGCGGCGGGGGGGGGGGGGGGGTTATTTGTGGAGGTGGATTTAGTTTGAAGCATCTGAGGACAGACGTTTCATCCCTTTTATTAGTATTGAACTCGGTAAAGGTGAATCATTGTCTGTGTGTGAAAAGAGGACATTCAGACATCACCTCATTAGGTTGCATTGGTTATGCATTGTACTAAGGACAAACTTGTTTGAGATGTCTACCCATACCAATAAATATTTGAATTATTCATAACAAATGGAGAAATTCATAATGTTCCTGATTAGCATTTTAGCATAATTGATTCTCAAGAAAAGATGGAATAATAAATCACTGCCGGCCCCCTTTTACATGAATGATCCACCTACATTATCCACCCATCCCCTCTCTCCTTCTCAGCATTGCTTTTTTCATTTGCCATTTGTATGCTTTTCATTACCTATCTGCTCCCTCATGACACACCAGTAATAGCCTTGGAGGCATGCTGGTAAACAGTTTTGACAAATTAAAATCACCCAGCTCAAGTGAAGAGACTAAAGCTGTAAACCAAGGGAAGGAGGAGGGCACAAGCTCTGGTTTCTAACGACAGGGCCAGATCGAGTACACGTTGTGCAGTTACCTCCTGTGTTACAGCTTTGACTCCGTGAGCTGTGGCCACACAATGATTCATTTTGCCTTAATCTACAGCCTAAGCCTATAAGACAATTGCCCACTCAAATGTGTCATCTGTGAGGATGCTAAGATAACAGAGTGGCATTAAAAATATTGAATATTTTGAATGAATCTCATCCTTTCCTGCTGCATGCTGCTGTTTTGTGCAGGAGTTCCCCCCTATGATGATTAGCACCTTAGGCTCCTGGGATTTCATAATGGGAAGAAATGTGTGTGACGGTGACAGGCATGTAACACAGATTGAAGAGTAATCCATTAAGGATGAAAAACATTATTAATCCTGTGAGTATAAAAACATATTTGTGACTGGCGTTTTAAATCTAAAGCAGGCTCATTAATCCTCCGACTATCTATTCTCCTCATTTCTGCTCTATTTCCAGTATATCTCTAAAACAGGGAACTGCAATCTAAACATAAAAGCAAGCTTTTGATATGCAAGCATATCAATGTAAAAAAGAAAAATAAATAAATAGAATAAGTCACAAAAGTTTAAAGCTACTGAAAACATTAACAATTTTTCAGAAGTCCAGATAAAAGCATATTTGCTTTAAAAATGTTATCTGCAGTTTATGGCCTCAGTACCTCAAAGTGCTGCACTGCGGGCGGTTATTGTGCAAGATTATTATCACTACAAAAACCTTCTTAACTTCCTGCTCGACAAAATCACTTCCTATCCAAGACACTATCCATCTTCATTTCCTATCATGGCTCACTGACAGGGGTTTCCATCATGTGTCATTATTGGTGCGTGAGGCAACTCAGCGGAACAATCCGCCAGTCTGCGAAATGCATCAATCACCGACTCCTTGTCGCACCCTGACAGCTCAGCTCGGAGACAACAGTCGCCGTGTCCCAATATAAGGACGCACTTGAACCTGAGCCGGATCGGCCCGAGCTGCCTCAGGCTGTACACAGTGGGTAATTAAGATTAGGGAGTAATATGTGCCTGAATGACTGTCAGGCTTTACTTTGTCTGACAGTGTCGATGGATGAAGTAGGTATAACTGTCAGATTAAAAGCCTGAGCAGAGACAGGTGTTAGGACCCGCAATGGGTGAAGAAAACATACGTGAATAAGTCTGTACGCAGGAGAAAAGATGAATCAGGTGAGACAAAAGGTGCTTTGCAACCTACTGTAAATTAAAATATTAAACCATCAACTGAGCAAAAGCAATAAGAGGCATGAGAGCGTAGTCTTCCCCAAGCCTCTGCAGATTACTGCATTCATGTTTATTTATTTCCTAGTAAGCATTACATTTACATGCCTAGAAATTAATAAAAGGTTTAATTTTAATTGGCTAAGACATTTATTTTAGACAGATTTATTTGTCAGAAGTAGTACTACCCAGAATGTAGAAAAAACGGTGTCTTCTCCAGCTCCAGGGAGAGTTTTTATTGTCTTCAGACTAGACTTTAGCAAACTTTAGCCCAGCAGTTACTAAAGAGGATGTAGCAAAACCCTGGGGGGCCAAGGGTGCCACAAGAGTTATATCACCTGTTTTCTTTTCTTTCTTTTTACTATATGTTTTTTAATGTTTTCATTTTTTAAAAACAAGGCAATATTTACTTTTTAATACATATAAAAAGGAAATATCTAAATCAGCATATTACAAACCCTGTTACTTAAGGAGAGAAACTAATCACTGTAAAGGGATGTGATGATGTGGAAAAGTTTGGAGACCAACAATGTCAACATGGATGTTATTGTAATCATTTATTTTTTGTGTGTTTTTATGCCTTTATTTGAAAGGGAGAGTGGAGAGAGACAGGAAATACGGGAGGGAAACAAACAGGAAAGTGTCGAGCGGGGCGGGGGTCGAACCAGGGACCTGCTGCTCAGGGCTCATTATGCCCATATGGCACACGCCTTAACCACTCGGCCATCGGGACGCCCCAACATGAACGTTATTTGCAAGTCGCTTAATTACAACTGTTAATTACAGTAACACTAACATGACATGATCATAGAATAAGAAACAATGCTATCGAGTTGCATTATGGGAACTGTAGGAGCCAGAATTTTGACTCTCTCTGGGCTCAAAGTCAGCACGTCTCGTCATCTTCTCGCATCGATTTTAACCATTCTATTTTTTTTATGTCTCTCCCAATATTTACTGAATTGAATGAAAAACCAAGTTATAAGTTCACATAAGTTCACACAGAGCCTCAGTTCGAGCAGCAAAACTCAACATACTCCACAGAGATTTATTTCTGCTTGAGCCACTTGAGTTTCCAGTCACCAGTGAGGCAGATCAATCAGGGGGCTGCAGCCAATGGGGAGTCCTGGATGACATTCAAACTAATTTCATGGACATTGTGTATTTCAATAAAAAAACAAATAAAAGTATGAGGAGGGGGAGAGGCATCCTGATAAAAATAGAGAATGAAAAATTGAGTGTTGCTTGGGTCATCTTTTAGATCTAAGATGTTGTGACTTGGTTTGACTTCAATTAAATCCTGGGGGAGGCTTCCCAGTCAATCTGTGATCTTTATCAAGGCGCTGCCTCTCAGATCTCTATCTCCCTCTGCGACCCATGGGAAATGGAGACGACTTTCATGACAATGGTTTGGACTCCATGCTATTTCTGGCTGGCTCCTCTCCCTCCTCTGCCTAATAATGCTGTGACTCTATTGACAACCTCAACCTTGAGCACCAGTCCCAACTCTGCCGTGCTTTTTACCGCCCTCCCCCCTCGTAGTCAATGTTTTCAAACCAAGCGCGTATGGAAGTTGAATTTGGTTTTGTTTTTTTTGTTGTTTTTTTATGCAGGAAATGAGTCACCGATTGCTCAGCTCACCTCGGAAACTTAGCAGCACCGTATTTGATAGTTCATGACTGAAAAGAAAAACATTTTAGTCCTTGAAATAGATTTTCTGTTGAGCATTGAAAAATGATTCACATACTCTAGCTATTTCAAAACAAGTTTGTACCCGAGATAAAACTATGCACACAGATATACCTTTATACACAGAGATGCACACACAGAAAGCTGGTAATGAAGCAGCTGCGGAGTGCCTGACTTTTCACACAGCCATGATCGACGCAGTCCTCACTCACTCCCTTAATCTCTGGCTCTCCTCCCTCACTGGAAACTGTCCTCTGATGGTTAATTACATGCTTTGATCTGGGTTTGTTCCATCTGCATGATATTTCACATACTGTAATTGTGCTGAATATTCACAGGCCCTGTCATCTGCCGCTGAGCCCCGGCTTTGCCGACCTGCACCGGCTGTCTTCGTTTAGGTGCACAGGCTGTCTGCGTTTAAGGCCGATGGTAGTGTTTGGAGTTTAAAATGCAAAAGGAGATGTTGAGTGCTGTGAAATGCACCGTGTTCACCAAACAGCGCCTAGATAGCAGAGCTTGAAGCAGGATGAGAGACTCTGCTCGAATGACTCGCAGAAAATTCAATTCCCTATGGTAAAATCACTTCCTTAAACTTCCCCCCCCAACACTCAAACCACAGGCATTTATTGGACACACAAGAGGAATGTGACATTAGCAATATCTTCAGCATATAGTGCAGTGCCGCTCTGTAATTGTTCCACACTATTAAAGATGAGGCTGCTTCACTAATTCAACGCAGTGACATTACGACATAGCAACATTATACTGTTAATATGCTGGGATACACGTCTTTGTACAGTACTATAGTGCAGTATCAGTAAAAACAGCAAATAAATCAGACTAAGTGGGATCTAATGAGAGTAATTACAATAAAAATTATGAAGATGTTCGTCTGTGTAATTTCAATTTATTTTGATTTATGTTTCCGACAAGGGGGATTCTTAATACAAGAACTGACAGGACGTGACGGTCGGCTGCGATCATCTATTACTGTGTGCCAGTTTTCATAAACTGTAGATTATGGTGTAATTTTAAGGTTGTAGTTAGTACTGTTTGCTGCCCGAATGTGTGCACAGGAAATTGGTTTGGGGAAGAAAAAAAACCAACACAAAAAATACTTTATTTGACTGCAGTACTTAGTATTGCAGTCAAATACAATGACACTGAGTACAGCCTCAGAAATTACCTTCTCGTTTTTTCAACAAAAACTCAACATAATGAAAGAGGATCTAATTAATGATTATTTATATTATCAATTAATCTTCTGAGGTTCTTCTTCATTCATTCATTAATCGTGCAAGAGAAAGGTCGAGCAAAACTCACTGATACTGATGAAACATCTTGTCCAGATTAACTGCATGTGGCAAATTGTACATACCAAGTGCAGAAAACTGTAATGAGATAAATATTGGTGTTTTAACCCCAAAGCAAAACAAATTTATGCTGAAATGTTGATTATTGAGTGAATTTTTCGCCTAAAACTTCAGTCTGATCACGTAGATTATTAAAATGTGAATTGTAGCCTGTATTGTCTGCTAGAGATGTTTCGGTATCGATCAAACCTGAAGCTAAAATGTATTTTAATTCACACAGTTCTGCACACATTTATGTGTGTTGCTTTTTTTCTGTTTGGGGAGGAAGAAAATGGAAGTTATTCAATGTCAACAAACACGCTCCATTAATTAATTATTCCTCCTGAAATTGTGTCATGTGCTTTGAAATCCCAAATCACTCACATGTTGTTGCATGTGGGACAGCGGCTCCTCTCTCTATCAAGGCTCATTCGTAGGTGGCACATGATGGATTTCAGAGCAGTGCTCTTTCCATCTCCTGACTGCGGAGATTGCCTGGGGATGCTGGCGGGTCCCTGACAAACAGGGCCTCCTCCATGCCTCACCTTGATCAACATTCAGCGTTGCCCCCTGAATCCATCACTGGCTGTGACAACACGCCCCATTCTGGGCTTTTTATATCATAGTGGATGATGTGGCTGCGGCTGGTAGCTGCTGGTGGTGGTGACGACGATGATTATGATGTAGTGCTGGTCTCAAAAATGGATACAGAACCTTTTATTGAAGTTCGATGTATACAGTGGTTTTGATTAATAAATAAATAGATGCGCTCATCATTTAAATCCATGTCAGGGTTGTAGCGGGCTGAATAATGTATTATACAAGACCACGCGATGTCCTGAAGCAACCACAACAGCAAGCTGGACCTTTTTTTAAATTTACTGCTCTTGAGAAATAATCATTAGAAGAGATGGTTGAACAGGAAATCTCATGTCCTTCCTGTGTCCTGCTGGGAACCATACGAGTTCTCGTATTACATTTTACAGAAAAAATGGATTTAGATGTAAAGCCACAATACAGCACATAAAATAAAAGCTTCAACAGAGAGCAGGATCTGGAGCAGTGACAGTGCCACAAAAGCAGCGTCCAGAAGCTTTCAAACATTTCAGACTGCACAGCCTTTAAAAGTCTGTAACTGACACAGTTGTTTATAGTCAAGCAAGTGCAAAAACTGAAGTCCTGTCTTCATCATCACTGCTGCTACTAAGTGGTCTGATATCAATTCAGACGGATGACCCCGAAAAGCTAATGGTATTTCTTTGATAATCACTTGTTTGATCTGACGTAATTATTGATTCTAATCTGCTCGTCTGCATGAACTCATCTTGTGCAAATGTTTTTGTACAGATTAACTGCCACAGTTTACCTCATTAAGCCCGACTTGTCAGATGGCTTGTCATCAGCGGGACATTTTGCGAACAAGGCTGCGAGACAATTAAATATAAATCCACATCATGCAAATGCAGTTCGTAATTATGATTGTATGTCAAAAAAAATCATTTGCATGTTATTTCATCAAACCCCCACAGACTGGACCGCTGCGGTGATGGGATGAATGATATCACGGCGGTAAACAAAGATCTGACGGCTGACACGAGTTGTCATTAGTCAAACACTCATTTGGAATAATGCTTTAACAATTATATTTCATGAGGGATGCTGCGCCGTAGTGGTGGTTGTTGTCACCTCCCCATTAATGTGTCGTACCCTGCACCTGATGTGAAAAATATGTGTGATGAATCAAGAATCAAGTGTGTCGTGGTGAACAGTGCGTCATTGTTTCTGGTTAGGAGAAGTGACGGGTCTTATTTTTGGTATAGAACCAAAACGAGAACAACACAGTGGCTGCAGGTCACAACCTGAAACGAGCGTATCCAGCACCTTGGAAGCTCATTTTTGCAGCATTACGAACGCTGCCACTTCAGGAGGAAAACAACTAGAAACAACCCAAAATTTCCACTGTGAATACCATTGACTTCAAAGACAAATTTCACTCTCCCCCTGTGTCTCGTGCTCCCTCACTGTGTCGGTGCCATTCCCTCCAGATTACTGCTTTTTATTTGATATCATACTAATGAGATTTCCATTCTCAGAGCATATCCTCTCGCTGCCTAGTCTTAGAGAAGATTCCATTTATGTATATACCCTGGAATGATATTTGTTTTGCATATTTACATAAGACGTATCCATCCTATCTATATGTTTTCTAAATGCCAATGTTTTATTCATGTATTTCTCTATCATTTGCTTTTCATATCCTCTGCCACTTAAACCGCATAAACTGTCAAAAAGAGTGATATGTATTATTGGTGTATTGAACATATAATTTAGTTTGCAGCTTATGTGGGCGAAAGCTTATATGCCCGAATACACAGAGTCTCAATCAAATAGAGGAAATATAATTGATATTTTTTGAATAGAAGTTATTGAAAAATTGCTCAATGCTTTTGCAGGAAGCCTGTTTTCTTTGTCTTAGCTTAGAGAAATCATAAATTAAAACTGCTATAATTAATAACGCTATATGCTGTTCTAATTTAATTCCGGCCACTGTATTTTATTTGGCAGGAATAGAAATGAAATGAAAATGAAGAACATCTCCTCAGAGCTCCACTGACAGTCAGTGAGCACAGGGAACTTATACAGCGAGAGTGATTGACATCCCAGTCAAGAACATGACAGCGTACGCTCAGCCAGGCTGGCAGACAACGCCTCCTCTCTCGCTCAGGAAAACATCAGTTTGTGAGCGACAGAAATCATCTTTAATATTCGTCTCTCTTTGGCCAAACACACGCACGCACACACGCACGCACACAGACATGCACACGCATACACATGCACACACATGCACGCACACACAGACTGGAATAGTCCTACGTCAACACCGACAGTCAAGTGTTCAGAATCCAAGTATAAAATATGTCCTCCATAACTGCTGGAACATGTCCAGGTTGTACTCTACTCACTGCCTCACTTTGTCTAACTCCATACGTCTCCTTTCCTTGGCACATCATACTCTCTTTTTTTTTTTTTTTTTTTTTTTTTAACACATACACACACATACACAAACAAATACATGCGCACTGAATTATGGATGAACCTTGTGACACTGTGATGATACATTTGTCACATCTGTACAAAGTCATTCTTTAAAGGGATGTCCCTCTTTATGCCACCTAGAGTTCACATTTTGGCACTTGACATTTACGGAGAGGCTTACGACGGCCGTGAGCGCTGATGTCTCACTGCCGCTGACACTGAGTCCAGACTCTGTGGACACTGACACAGACAGCACCTGAGGGCCTGAAATGGTGCAGAACACAAGTTCCATATTTTTTGGGCTCAGCTTTGAGGTTTTTTTTTTTTTTTAAAAGGAGAAATCCAATATTTTAAAAAGAGACACTCTCCTCTTTAAAGCAACACATGATTTGTTTCCAAAACACCAGTAATGATGCTTATAAGTAGCCTACACAGATTTGGATTATAGAACTTCCCTACTGTTATTCACATAGCAGCAATCATATTTAAAAGTGCACTCAGTTCACTCGTTATGAGTAATACTATTCAGCCCGTGAAAGCAGCTTTATGATGTTATCTGTGGCTCTGGAGGGCGCCTTCAAAAGTATTAAAAGTAACCCTGATCATTTTTTTTAATCAAATTGGGCCTGAAACTTTTATTTTGAAGTTTTTCTGGGGTTATGTTTAAAAGTAGTGGGAATTTAGGATAACCATCCCATTTTTTCATTACCGATACTGACTCCAATACCTGACCTTGTGTATCTGCAGGTACGGCATGCTGATCTGATACTATTGCATTAAAAACAAAATCTTAACAGCTGTATGCTACTACTTACTACCTCAGGTTAAACCCTTTGTGAAGCATGAACAGATGCATGAATGCCAGAGAATTTCTTTTTGGAAACTGCTCATAGTGATCAGTTACAGTGATCAACCGCTTATGGATCGAAAAGCCTGGGACAGAATCATCCCTTTACTAATGCTGTTTAAGTAACTAGCTTACAGTCATCAAGTAGTCTGCTTACAGTGTTCATCTGAGGTCTTTTCATTCTTGACAACATATGGAAAAAGAACTTAAAAATGTAGTTTTTATTTTGTTTTTATTCCTCCAACCCCAATTGGAGTCGCAGTGATTGGCTAAGTAGCATCACATGACCAGCGCTGTAAAGGTTAGAAGAGCTGCGCCGGTTTAAAATGAAACACTCTGTCAAAATGTAATAATTCTCCACAATTTGTTGGTTATAGCTTCAAGTCCGGATTGGACAATATCTGGGTCTATACCCAGACGGCAGTCCACTCTGCCAACGACTAACGTTACACTATTCTTCTTCTACTCTTCTTCACCGCTCTATAACAGTAGCTGCCAGTGGCTGCACAGTGCAACATCTGGTGTAGGCTACTGTTTTAGAGCAGCAAAGATGAATTTATTCTGTTTTATCTGTGTGTGAAACCATAAAGTTTATCAATATATTACATGGTATCGGATCGGTGCGTGCTCACTGATTCCCGATCCAGTATCAGAGGCATTTCTGATACTAGTATCACAATCAGAACAACTGTAATGCAGGAGGCAGGGTGGGTCTAACTCTGAAAGCTGTAGTAATATAAAGTTTTTTTATTTGTGCCTCATTAAATTACTCCACTTCTATGTGTGGAAATGTTGTTACAGTGTTTGTTTTTTGCAAAATATACAGCGTAATGTGTTAATAAAAAATAAAAAAAATAACAACAGTGAACAAGCAACAATATTAAATGGCTTCTTACTCGTACTGGGACACGGTCAACTCGGGTGTGACGTCATTCTCATCTTAGACATCCGACTTCCGAGGTTAGTGGAGGGCAGCATAATGAACTAATGCACTACTCAGCTGAGTTGAACTGGGTATAGGCTAATTGCTGAGGCCAGGTAGGCAGGGGCTAGTGGACAGGTGAGGTATGACGAGGCCTGACAGGAAAAGATTAGTAAAACACACAAAACACACAGACTGATACAAAACACAAGGTGAGCAGGAGGAGTGGAAGCAGAGGAGGACGGAGCAGCTGTCGCCATGACTGAGTGGTTAAATTTAAAGTAATCACATTTTCAAACATCCATCCTTTTTAGCTCAGACCAGCCTCCAGTGTAAGTCACTGTGTGGGTTTGTCTGGCACATGCATTTTACTTATTGCACATGCTCTGTTGCACGGCACAGCTGTGAGCCTACAGATCCTGTCTGTGCTGTCATTGGCTTGTGTTTAGTTTATTGTAAATAATGTGGTTGTTCCGATTAAGAAATCAATAAAATACTTCCTAAATATTTTTCCTCAGAAACTAGAAACTGGGACTTATAACAACTGGCCAAATAACACAAACATTAATCTTCAGCCACTGTATTTAAAGTAATAACCCTGAGGAGTTTCGCCCTGCTGTATTACTGGCAGTAACTGGTCCCTGAATTACGGGGACAGCAAACAGATCCTCGAGCGGGAACGTTGTTGGAAACACAACAGCAGTGAAACATCCGTTTACGGCGCAGCCAAACAAACTCATGCTGTTTTTAATAAAGAGGTCAATCAAAAATAATTGCACCTCTGATCTCATTTCATGCTGCACACGGTGTGAGTGGTTTTCTGCGACAACGGGACACAGTAAACTTGGTTACCTTGCTGAGGAGCTGGAGGTCTGTAGTCACCTTCATCTAACGGCTGCTGCTTCCTGTTCCGTTGCTCCTTGCGCTTTTTAAAACTGATCCGCTGTCAAAAATTGGTCCAAAAGGACCATGTCTGCTTTAGTAGACGATCCAACCAACAATCCATGAAACAAAATACGTGACGTTCCCTGTGACTGCCTCGGCCACCCTGTGTTTCACCAGTTGAAGGTTTGCACTGTGAAGCAGTGGCAGTAGGAAATGTTCAGTTTGCAGAAACATAATATGAGAGTGTAGCAGTGAGCAGGAAACAGTGAGGCTCTTAACGAGATGAGATGATGCTATGTTGCGTTGCATGCATTCTTTTCCTGTGAATCCACCAACCATAAAGGCTACTGTATTAAGGAATATTAATAAAGAGTGTAAATAAAGAAAATACTGATGGATAATAAGATGGAATTTTTGAGATCCATGAAAATCTTCAATGTTTTAGCATTAAAAACATGTCACAGAACTTAGTTATACTTGTCCTTTGAATTAATGATTTAATTTATGTGTTTACCATGATGAAATATGTATTTCAACACTTTGACCTTCGCTGCTCTTCATGCTGCAGCGTCTCATTTCTCATATCTTTGAAGGATTGAAGGACTGTATCTAAAATCTGCATTCACATCAAGAACCATTTGAGTCACACAGTGCTGTGCCACTGGTATATTTTCCTTGTTTGACAGGTCTATCTTCCTAACACTTTATCTGATCTTAAACAAAGCTAAAAGATCTAAGATTTCACTGTACAAGTCTCTTTCAATAGCTTTTGCTCCCTGGAGGTGATGTAGCTAATATGTCATTCTGTCAACCCGCTAATGCTCTGTCATGGGCTTGTTGCATGGGGGGAAAGGAAAAGAAAATCCTCTGACATTGTTCTACTGTAAAACAACAACAACAACAACAACACTGTAATAAATATTGAATTTTGAAACATGAGTGACACTGAGATTTGTAGTAATATTCAAACTGGTCAGAAACAGTAGTAAGGAAATAGCCTGCCAACCTGGAAATGGGCCTTGAGACCCGTTCTCAGATCTTCATGCTTGGCGATTGTTTGCATTTAAAACAGTTTCTTTCATTTTGCCAAATGGTGCCGGTCTCCGTGTGTCTCCTGGCTCACAGATGGCCAGTAAGGCTCTTGACTCACTCTGCGAAGGGGGCGTTGATTCAAATGAATTTCCATTACAGAAAACTGTCTGGCTCGAATAAATCATAATAAAAATGGAACTTGTGGCCTGTCATCTCTCAAAGATCGGCTACCTTGGGACACTGCTGAAACCTCTCCCATCATATGCCCCATTGAAGCAGAGACGATGGGAAAGAGCATGGAGATGATTTCCGTGCCAGAGGGAAAGATTTTCAAAAGAGATTAAAATACAGTTCACTTTTTAAAGGCTTGCTCTTCTTCCAAGTATATAGGCTGCGAGATACAGCGGCGTCTGTTACTGTTTTAAGGACTGTGTGTTCACTACTTTTTGCTTTATTGCTGTGGCCATGACATCTGAATTAGTCTGATAAATCATCCATGTCATACTGGAACAGTCTCATATGCTGGGAGGTTTAAATGGTTGTTTCGTGATTGGTCACAACCCACAGACATGTCAGCTGTTGTCTAGAAACAGAATAAGGGTGTATGCCCCACTGAAATGCTTAGCAATTAGGTGGGATGGAGAAATGTCAGGCACAGAAACCGTCTGCCCCTCAGAGCACTTGTGTGAATGTTGTTTGTCACTTCTCACAGACATTAAGCCTGTCAGCACGTCACACTGCAACCCTCTGCTTCTTTCAAATTGATCCTCTGGGAATGGGTGTATGCACTTTTTTTTTTTTTTGTTCCTTTTTCAAATGTCAAGACAGTGGCTAAACTTCATCAAAAAAAAAAATATTTCCATCTTCCCCTGCAGACTTCACTGGACCTTTTTATGAGACAGAGGAATCAGATCTGTAGTTCCGTCCTGTAGTTTCACACAGTCTGATGCTGTTGTGCAGTAATATGAACGGCTTAAAGAGCAACTTAACGGCCCGTTTTTAGTCTGAACTGTCGCCCCTCACAAATTCAGCTCTGACAGCTCCGTCCGATCGCTGTTCTGGTGGTTTTTTTGTTGTTTTGGGTTTTTTTTTTTTACTGGCATTAGAAGCAGTGAGAGAGACTTCAATGCCCAGAGTCCCTCAGGACTGGGCTGTGTGAGGCGATGTTGGTGTACCAGGTGCTGCAATTTGCAACTGCAACCTGTTAGCATCACGTGATGGAAACTGATTCACAAAGCATTTTACCAATAAATAATCAATGGAGGATGTAAAAAAAAAAAAAGCAGCTGTAAAATGATGAATACAGGGATAGAACAGAGTTACTGGATTTAGTCTGGAAACAGGAAACGTGTGCTGTAATGAACACTGGAAAATGGCTGGACTGGTAACGTGTGCGTTAACAACTCGTACATCCAGCTCATGGTTGTTCTGATATTTCCTCATAATGCTGTGCTGTTGTCAGTGGTTGGGAAGAATGATACATCTACAAAAAACCCTAAGCACACGAGAAGTTATTTGAATACTTATTGAAGCTCATCTTTTCAACTGGTGGAATCCTCTGGCTCTCTTCAGATAACTGAGTGTTTTGAGCTTCACAGACTTAAATTCTCTCTGTTATAATTGATTTATCATATGTTTATTAGTTATAAATATATTTACCGTAGCTTTGAGGTCTAAAATGAATTGTGTAGTTGTGGGTATTATAGTTTAAATGTGTGTATTCACAGCGGCAAGCTTTGCTTTTGCTCTGGGAAATTTAATTTGTGGGAAATATTTTATCTTGACCAAACAGCGGCAACATATTTTCACTCAAGTAGCTATATCATATCATATCATAATATCTGGATTCTGTTTTGACGTTATGAGATTTCTTTCCAACTGAAACACACACACACACACACACACACACACACACACACACACACACACACACACTTCACAGGCAGAACAAATTATTCCTTTTCCCTCCAAGAAAGTTAAAGGTGCCATAAAAGAAAACAGAGATGAAAAGCCAAAACAAACAAATGAGAAAAATGAAAATGAACTGTATAAACAAACAGTCCTCTGGAGCAGCATTCGTCAATATACGCAGAGCCATAATGCAACTTTCTGACTTGAGTCAGCGTAAGGTATACTTCTACTACCACCCTCATTCACTTTTATGCCCCCAAAATTGTCACTCTGTCTTGATGAGGAGTCTACATTGAAACATCGAGCCTGAGGCTGAGCATTTAAAAAAAGCTGATCACAGGAGATGAAGGCGCAGATGGCAGGCACAGCCTATGTGCAAGTACAGATGCTGTTCAAGTCCCATGATGCAAAGCAATAACCGCTGCCGTAGTTTAAGTTTTCACGTTCCTGGAACATTGAAGAAACCCATGTCATTCACCGAGGTGGATGATCAAGAAAGCACATCCACTTCTCATCCTGGTTTTATTATCTGAAGACTAAGTGACTTCTCTGTTCGGCATTTTGCTTATGCTATTACACGTTATTGTTGCTGTCACTTTGTTTTTGTTTGACATGGAATTTGTGTCTCAATTTTGAGCGCACTATGGGGAAAAAGATAAAGGGAAATTGTTATCGCTCAACGAGTAATTTTATTTGAGCAAACAAAATCTACTGTTTAATACAGGTGTAACAATAATCATGACTCGCACTCAGTTTTACTCATTTGCTTCCTCTCACATTTGCGTGCAGTGTCGCACCTTAACATCCTTGCTGTGTTGTTGTCAAGTTTGCTCGTACGATCGTCACATCAAAATATAATTTGTTTTTACAAAAATCTTTTTATGTCGCTGCGCCGGCGACAGCCAGAAACATGTGACTGTAGGTTTGTCCGTCCGTCTGTCCCATTCTCGTGAATGTGATATCTCGGTAACACCTTGACCGAACTTCTTCAAATTTGGCAAAAACATGCACTTGGACTGAAGATTGAACTGGTTAGATTTTGGTAGTTAAAGGTCAAAGGTCAAGGTCACAAAAACACTTTTTGGCCATTACTCAGGACTTAACAGCAATTATGGCAAAATTTCACACAGATGGTTAATATTTTATATGATTGTGGATAAAGAGCGGTGTAAGCTGAAACTAGTCTGAGTGGCGGAGGCATACGACCATGAGGCAGCAATTCTAGTTATGTGTTCAAAAGGTTCCATCATGTTCTCAGAGTTCAGACACGTGTACTTCCATACTCAGCTGAGTATTTACAGTATCTTTGCACATTGTGTACAGTCAGTCAGCAGACAGCCACCAAGTTGCATTAGTAGTGTCTCCACAGTCTCACCAGCACCTCCATAATTTTTCCCTGTTCACAAAGTAGAAAACCTCTAACAATTTATTTATTATAAACTCTCACTTCTTATTATCAGACTGAAAATCACCCATGGGTGGACGCAGCCTTTGGGTGGCAGCTTGAAGCCGACTTCCAGAAACTGAAGCAGTGATGGACAGGTGCAGGTGTTACTTACAAGCTGCCGCACGACTGTGGCCACTGACGCCACGGGAGAAGTAAGAGGAGCAGACGGACTGAGACACAGAGAGAGTCAGAAATGGAGAAACAGGCTTCTTCTTTCTTCTCAGTTCCAAATTTACGCATCTTCCCCTCTCTCTCTCATCAGAGTGCGGCCAGACCGGATGAGCGATTTCAGTTATTATTGGTTGCCAGTTTCCACCCCTCCCAGCTGAACTTTGCCCTCAGAGCTGCCTCACCACCTCAGGCTGAATCTAATCCCATCAAGCTACTGACAAGTGCTTTGCTGCTATTGACAGAAAATAAAAGGGAGACAGATATTTAAAAAATATGTTTGAATATGTAAAGCAACTTCTAAATCAAAAGACTGAATTACGTTTCAAACTAAAAAAAGTAAAATCTCTGACTAAGAGGTCTTTAAGTTTTGAGATTTGAAGTACTTTTCAAGTTAATGGTGTAAATATTAACCAGTTGAACATTAAAGCTGTCACTTTTTCCAAAAATCAATTTTCAACAAAATTGAAATGACATGCAATTCGTTCAAATTTAATTTGAATGCGCCCCCCCCCCCC
>NW_019525114.1:1114004-1119809 GCF_002814215.2 Seriola lalandi dorsalis
CCCCCCCCCCCCCCCCCCCCCACAGAGAGAGAAAGCGAGTGTGTGAGAGAGAGCGAGAGAGAGAGAGCGAGAGAGAGAGAGAGAGACTGTGTTGAGTGGATGAGTACGGAGTCGCCTCTGGGTTAGTCAGCCTTTTCTTATTGAACTCTACTGTGAAAAGAGGAGATCATCTATCTGTGAGAAGGACAGAGTGCTAATACTTGTAGATGGATTGATTACGCTTGTGTTACAAGTACAGCAGCTGTCCGAGCACCAAGTTCACTGATGCAGTGCGTTTCTGCACGTACAGAGTGCTGCATATTTCTGTGGAAACCCAACCTGAGGCCGACGCAGTTAATATTAGCTGAAGCGCTGAGTTTGTGTTGTTATGCGGCTGTTGTTACCATGGTCACAGATTGTCTCTTTACATTGATTACACATGTGTTGGCTCCTTGTGTTGGACCATCAAAGGACATTGTTATATATTCTTCAATTACCAGAATACAGTAGCTTTGGTAAACTTAATGGGTATTATATTTTTTTGTTTTACAATTTGCATTCACACCTGATGTTAACAGGCATTCTCATTATCTGACCTCGTTTTGATGAGATCTCGGTATGCAAATCAGATAGGTGGAACGGGCATATTGGTCAACAAACACCTTGTGGGTCAAGGGAAAAGATGTTGCTGTACTTATTCTTTCTTTGCATAGAAAGTGGCTGTTTTTGCCAACCTTGTTGGGCAGATTTTTTCTGTTTTCTAGAGGGTTGCCAAATGAAGGCAAGGCAAGTTTATTTGTACAGCACATTTCAACAGCAAGGCAATTCAAAGTGCTTTAAAGTTGAAAAGGAGTTTTATTGTTATCTCAATAGCCTCCCCCACCAATTTATATAATTTTGTACCAAGGCCCCCTCAACTTGGTCTCATCTGGCTGACAGGATTCATATCGCAGCTGAGGACCCGATTTTATCCATCAAAGCGCAGCAACAAGCGCAAAGCAGAAGGTCTTGGGTGCATAGACTTTGTGGGCGTGGGCAGCTCAACTCTCTGCAGCCAGAGGCAGAGGGTATGGGCTTTGATTTAACTTGTATAATGATGATAGAAATAAGTAATTAAAAAAAATGTTGAGGCCATTAATACGACCACATCAATCCGATGCTGTCCAATTTTGATTTCTATTGTATCTCACATCATAAATGGTCACATCATATTGTACAATGTGACATGAAAACACGAACATTTACTAAAAATAAAGCTGGAAAGGAGGCACTTCCAGTCCGGGCTTAGGTTATGTTGGTGTTAGAAGTCACAGAGGTGACTGGCTAAGGTTAGGTGGCGTTCAGGTTCACATAAGGGACACTAACCGATTAGGAAACTTAGACTTTGACACAACACCACTTTAAAGGTGTAGATGAGCCAGAATCATCGGGTCAGAATTTACTTGCACACTTTCCAAACGGTTCCTCTTGAACAGAGGTGTAGCAGTGCTGAAACTGAATCTCTCTTGGTTTACTGAAATAGCCGTGGCCAGGACTGTATCTAATGTCTCGAAGCTGGAGGAGGAGATTCGCTCTGTTGTGTAGATTAAAGGACATCAAGATGGATTCTGGTCTTCTGTAGCTTGAAATTGCCGACTGCTGCAATTAAAAACAAACATTGCCTTGAAGATTTTGCCTTGGTATCAGAAATGCCACCAAACAATCAGGCCCTGCCCTTTTTACCATGCATGGCGCATAGTGCAACAAAATTTATGATCTTATTATCTTAATGACCATAATTTCATGCACAGCCGGTTGCTAATGCTGAGCTGATGATTCCCCCTTTGGTAAATCATTTGACCATGCAGGAAGTTCGTCCAGAAACCAGTCATCTCTCACATGTTATATCATTGTAAATATTCTCAGATGTGTGTCATTCACAAAGCTCTTACACTCAATTATATGATTTCCCAGCAGCAGAGAAGTGAAGGGGAGGCAGCTCTCACAGGAGGCCGCAGACCACATGGGCCTGTGGCCAAGATGTATCATTCTGTGCCATCATGGATAATTGAACAACAAAATTGTAATTTCAGGGACCAGTGCTCAATGTCCACCCCGTTCCCTTTTCAAAGTGAGCAGCTGATTATACACATCTGCTGCGGTTTCATATTACTGTCTGACTCATTGTTGAGTTAAAGTATTCTCAAAGAACTGCAGGATCATGGTCAAAAATGAACTTGCGTGGCTTATTTTGCAGGTACATCCTCTGCTGGTCAGTTTTCCCAACGCCTAAAACAATACCCTAAAATAATGACACGGAGAAAGAGAGAACGATCCCTGAATGTCTGTGACTGAGTGACTGAGTGAGTGATATAGTTGAGTTTGTGATGAATTTACACCATTGGTCGGCTGAGTGTTGGACTTTTCCCATGCGCCGTTGTCTCAAAATGCTAACGTTTTCTATTATGCCAGCAGCGGCTCCACAACAGTTTTCATTTTCCGCCCCCTTTAATTGCTTTTGTTTCAAAAGAGCACTTTCGGCAACAAGTCTAGCGACCTTTTGGACAAACCGTAGCTACTTTCAATAGAAGAGACACTCAGGTGGCGCAGCAGTTTGTTACCCAGACACAGGCTGTGCGCTGTGTGAGAGACAAAATGAGAAAGATATTCTGTCGCTTCTTACTTTCTCTCTGAGTGATCAAAGTGGGTTTTAAGTGACTGCTGGTTAACGTGTAGTCTTAATGCAAAGCGTTTCAGTCACTATTTCAAACTTGTTCTGTCATCTGACAACAGAAACAGAAAAATATGTAAATGAGAACAGCTTTATTTAGAATTAAGCTGTATCAAAATACTGTATACGTGAGCACAGAGAGCAGGATAGCTACAAACAGATAAAGGGCTGAAACTGGCTGACACAGTTTAAATATGATGCAATGACTTTATTAAAATGCTAATTAGTCTCTATGTCATCTTGCCACATTTAGCAACTTTTCAGGCAGGCTTCAGCTACTCTCCATTGAAATTAGTTGTTAACAGCAGCTCAACCATGTCCTCAGTTTCACACATTTGACCAAACACAGTCCAGCCATATACAAGGTTTTGACCTAGTTTGTATTTTGCTGCAAGTCAACATTTTAAATCCGTTCAAGTGCAAATCATAAGTTCAGATCTCTTTTATCCTCTAAGCCTAAAATCACTTGTAGCATTCAAAATAACAAAAAAAAAAAGGATGTCAAATGAAGCACCATAGTGCGTCATATAAAAAGTTTATCCTGTTATCACATCCTGCCACAAGTCTGGAATTATAGTCTTTGCTGAATTTGAAGAAAACAGTCACATGAAAAATAATATACAATTTCCTTTCCTGATGTTTAGATTATCCAAGAATAAATGAGAAATGTTATTGAGTCATTTGAAAATGTTTAAGGAAATATTTCCAGCGATACTTATTACTTAAATAAGTATCTCTAAAAACCTGTTTAACTATATTGGTGTTCTTATTGTATTTGTTGTACAAGACTAAATCTATTTATGTCAAAGATTCAGAGAGACAGACTTCATGTTTGAATCATACAGAAAATGTGCACTTTGAGATTTAATGCATTCTGTAAGTGTATTAAATCTACTGGCTGTAATAACAATAAATAATTTCTTGAGACAACAGTGACCTAAGATGAAAAAAGCATGCACTTTTGAAAGAGTGGGGTTATACAGAGGCTAAAGCTGCTGTAAACTCTACAGACAAACATCTTGAGTATTCGGAGACATTTATATCTGAGTTTTAAATGGACTGTGTTCACAGTATCTTGTCAGTTACATTGTTCTGAGTAGGAGGGGGAGAAATGGATAAAAATAAAATCCTCCATCACTGTGCATGTAGTTTTATACTGTGTCTATACACATCCATGTACATATGTATGTCATGCAAGAGTAACATCAAAAATCAAATGAGTAACAGTTTATGGATTAAAAAAAAACATAAATATATATTTTCTTAATCCAGCGTTATAACAATAATGTAATATTACCATAAAGTAACCAAGTTCATTTATTTGCAGCATTACTTACAGTGGTCTAATGCATCCAGATGTATCAAAGCGATAGATACTTTGGTGTAAATGGTGCGGTAACATTTCTGATAGTTGACAAATTTTCTTTCTCTCGTGGTTTATATTGTCATTTCTCTAAATCACCTGCGTGGTCCATCATCAGGAGTCAAAATCTGTGTCTTTGCAGGAAACTGTCGGCAGTGAAGAACATTTCTGCCAGCAGTTGGGTTTTAGATATTTCATTGTTTTCTTTAAATGTAATGCTTTTTTCTAATTTTACATTATTTTTTATTTTTGTTTTTATATCTCTTTGTGATCTATTTGCAGTTACAATGGCAACATGATTGTTGGAGACAATGTTGTGAGGAAGATATAATACTAAGAATGTTTCTAAACCGGGGACAGAAAGCAGAGCACTGAAGGTTTGTTGTACTGTGGGGTTTTGGTCATGGTTGAGAAGAAAACACGAGCAATTCCGCCAAGTTCATGAGACTTGTAAAGAGAGTTGTATTTCTCTGACTCTGGCATATTATTTGAGTTTAACAGTTTGTTGCCCTGCCACACAGGGTGCAGCGGAGTGCAGCCTGGGCCAGCTGGTAACTGAGGGTTACATAATGTTACTGTTGTACGATTGAGCACCTTAAAAAACCTGTGAGAAACAGAGTGAGTCTTCTAACTGCTGCAGCAGCAGCAATCTAGGATAAGCCAGTTTAATACCAGCTTCTTCAAACACAGTGCCAGTATGAGTCAAAGGTTAATGAAAGGGCACCTGGTTGGGAGGATGAAGACATGGCAGCAGCCAGAACTAGAGGGATTAGCCCTGTTCTCATATCAAAGAGATCCCCAGCCAGCGAGGCTCAATCTGGATTTTGTGTGGAAATCTGTCTCCATCGCAGAGATATTGGGTCCAAGAGCAGGCTAGCTGGGCCCTTGATCTTCTCTCACACATATACTCACATTCACTCTGTTAACACTATAACCCATTAAGCTGCAGATGAAAGTTTTTTTTTTTTCCAAATCTAATTTGGACCATATTTCAGAAACATATAATGCAGTAAAAATACTTCCACTGTACAACAAAAAGGTCTCTGCAAATAGCTGTCAGAATATCAAAACTAAAATTCTGTATCTAATGGATCTGTATGTTTCCTTGAGGCCTGCAGAGAACGATGATTTTAATTCTCAACTGTTAATCTGCAGATTATTTTCTCAGTTAATTGACAGCTTGATAATTAGATTGATGGAAAAAACACATTTTAGAGACTAAACTCCACTAGCAGTAGATTTTATATAAAAACTACTTAAATGATTATTCAATTATTAAAATAGTTACTGATAAATTTTCAGTTATACTCTCTCATTAACACAAACTTGCCAACTCTGATTTAATATAAGATTGTTTACATGTAGCTATTGTAACCCTTGTTAATTATGCATATTATACAGTCAATTACTGAAGTCCAAAGCCCATAAAAATCAGCAGACACTCAGTATCAGCCCCGGTGCCTCTCTGCCAGCTCTGTACTGCAGCCATCTTCACTTGTTGCTTGTTTCAGGTTAATACCTTCACTGTGGTCATTGGCAAATGACATCCATGTTCAGGTTCTCCACCTGGTGACTTTGGCTCAGAGGTTTAAAAACTCCTCGGTTGCTGGTTTCTTATTATTATTATTGAGGATCGTTGTCCATCCAGAGCTCTGATGCATTTCTTTGAATCTGAGTTTAAAAGATGTGTTCATCCTCCTGCTGGAGTGATGTCAGCAATAAACACTAATGAACCGGTTCTACTGGCAAACTG
>NW_019525114.1:1121021-1160992 GCF_002814215.2 Seriola lalandi dorsalis
AAAAATGAAGCCGACATGGAAGTGCCAAAAACTGCACTTCCTCAATTGGCCACTTGAGGCTGACAAATCCCCATATACTCCCATGTGTAATATGTCCAACTTTACAGCAGAAATAAGCATGTTTACAGCCTGATAAAAAAAAGTCTCAGCTCACAAACATCCCATGTCTTTGCATTTTTTTTAGATTAGCTGAAAGTTATGTGGAGTCTGGCACTGCCAAGATGGCAACGACGGAGCAGCTCGCTCTGAGCTTCAGTACTGCTCTTCAGAAACCTATGGGGGACGTCACAGAGGCTACGCCCATCTTTATTTACAGTCTATGGTCTCGTCTCTGTTTTTTTCATGGTAGAAAGCGTCTTAGCCACAGTTGAGTTTTAAAAGCTTTGCTGTCGAAGTGGAGAGGCTGGTGAGAAAGTGACATCACACAAGATCAAGATTTTACAAAGTCATTAGTAAACATGATTGTGAAAATAAGTGGATACACTCTGAAGACATGGAAGTGTGTTTTAATTTGAAGGGGGGTTGAGCTGAACAAGTTTGTGTGTGTGTGTGTGTGTGTGTGTGTGTGTGTGTGTAGATCAAGATAGCAAGTATGATCATGTTTACTCCCATCAGCCTGCCCACACATTTCAGAAAGGTTATGTGGCAGCCCACAGCAACATGGAAGTTGTTTTCAAGTAAAACTATTATGTAAATGATTCACCCAAGTTTTCTTTTGATGTTTAACCCAGGCAATTTGTTTCGTGATTATTACAGCTGACTTTTCAGCGTAGGTGTGAGTAATATCTCTGGAGATGAGACAACAGGGAGAGATTACATGGGGTTTTTTTTAGATTTTGGCCAACACTTTTCTACATTCCTTCTCCTATACTGCAGCATGGTAGTGATTAATACAGCGGTTTGAAGTGATCCCTACATACATGTATAATGAGTGGGAATGCTAATCGCCTCAATGTGTAATATGCCTTAGAAGTCTTGCAGGAGAGAAAATCCTCTCAGTTCTTCAAAGTGCTTCTGCTTCCCACCCTTTGACAATTTTTGGGGTAAATTTTATCTAGTCAAGGTGTTTTTAAATTTCTGTGCTGGCCTCCATTGCACCAATACAGCTGCCTCCTGTCTGCTTCGTTCAGGTGTTGCTTCTTGCAAATTTCCATAATAATAGGTAATAAATTGCCAAGATTATCTTTTTATTATTACATTCATTACTTTTGAGATCATTGCTTTGTTAAAACCCATGGTCATATGCAGTGTGAAATGAACCAGAAGCTAAAATACTCTTCAGAAAGGAAATACAACTGTAGTAAGAACAAACTGGAGGCCAGTTATTACAGTGTATTTGTCAGCTGTACAGGCGTATCATATTTAGCTACAAGGTCTCTATAGTGCTTTGCTTAGTTTTGTTCAGGTTTGTAGTTTATCTCTTTATTCTCTTGTGAGAATGATTCATAAGAAAATAATAAAAAGAGCATGGAGACTTTATTGTAGCGCTGCTATTAGAGTTATCATGAGTCTGTGAGGACACCAGAAAATAAAAATCACGTCCTACCGGTTTCTTTTCACTTGTGTCAGTCTTCTTAAACCCTCTATCTCTTCTCTTATTGTGTCTGTCTGTGGTTGTCAAACAGTGTAGGGGTTGTCTTCTTTGAAGGGTGCAGCATATGAAGGCTTAGCCTGGAGGACTAAATGTGTGCTCAGACTAAACACAAAACAAATTTTGGGGTCGGGGGAAATTGCATTTAAACACAACATGCATTCATTTAAAAATATTTCAACATGGGTAAACCAAAAAGAAAAATCACACTTATCCTGAGGCTACATTCCTCCACTTTATTAATGTACAGACATAAGAGGCAAAAAGAATGAAGACACAGGGGTGATATAACAGGAGGAAGAGTTCAAGGTGAGTCTGGGACCCACGCAGTGAGTTTCTGAGCTGCCACACAAACGTAACACAGACACACAATCCACACACATTACATCAGACATTTGCAGAATCAGCACGCTGGCTGTTAAGGCCAAATAAAAACAGTCTGCATAAACTAAATGATCACATTCCCATAAATAAGGAACATTTAGCTCATGGAATTCAATATAGTGTCATTACCTACTTTTGCAGAGACTAAAACTGGTGTTTTTTGAGCAATTTAAAAAAAAAAAAAAATTCCAAGTCGACCTCCAAGTAATTTGCTTTCAAACAACCTAGTAATTAGTAAATACTCATTCTACCACAGTTTACAACACACGTTGTCTTGAATATTGTAGATATATTGAATTATCATCTTTAATTCTCTTGTTCTAACTAAGTATAAATACAGCAATAGTGTGCATTAGAGATTTCTAATATACCCTGGTTTGCTAACAAGAACAGTGGACATCATTAGTGGTTTTTTTAATCGGTCCACTTTATGTCATGTCGTGATTTTTCCCAATTGATAAGGACGTTCTGAAAGCCCCATTAAACAAGTGACTTGCAGTTGTGGCTTGGGGATGCTGACAGTCACAAACAATACACTGGTTGAGTCCAGCATGTTTGGCTGCATCTCTCAGGCACATTTCAGCATTTTAAAATGGGAAAATCCTGTCGATTCATTAGTGTCTTCTATATCCACATGTGGACTTCCAAGGAGACAGCTCTGAAATTGGGACAAAGTTATCTCTCTCCCTCTCACCTACTCTCTCTCACACCGTATTTCAGTGACACCACATATATGGATAAGTTGTGGTAAAGTCCACAGAAATGCACAAGGACAGTTTGAAGACTTCGCAGATAGGAGACACTTTGAAACTGTGGAGGAGGTACACCTGTTATATCTCCCTGCAAAGTCATTCTTGGAGGGCGTCCGTAACGTAGATTAAAATTCCCTTTCTAGGTTTTTGAGTCGAGTGCCAGAACTCACTCTAATAATTGCTTGATGGTTTGAAGTATAGGCAGTTTCTCACTGCCCCCCTACAGAACGTAGAGGGGTGGATGGAGAACAGGTATTAGCCCCATAGATCATGTAAAATTAGCAGCAGGAACCCCTGTCAGCCCAGACATTGGCACTTTATCTTGGACTTTTGGCAGACTGTTGCCTTAACAGGTCAAATGATATCTATAAATCAAGGATCCCCTGGCTGAGAGCAAGAGGGAGCCAGGGAGAGAAGGGAAATGCATAGAGCTGGCAGTGAAACTCCAAGGGAATTAAATCCTGGTCATAAAGCCTAACCCAAGGAAATAATCCAGTCTATTTCATAAAGGATTAAAACCTTTAAAGAAGATTGATTGCCTCTTTTTCCTTTTCTATGCGATGTAATCCTAGATTATGGAGACCACTTAGGGTTAGATTTTAAAGAAATTTGCACAGGATTAATGATGAAGGGGGCATCCACTCTTAAGAAATTGACTTGCTGGTTTGTCACAGAAAGAGATGCTCTTTTAGGTTCTCATCCTCCATTCTGTCAGAAGTGAATTATGTTTCTAAACTTGGGGAACAGAAAAGGAAGTAATGTTTTCCTTTTTAACTTCTTTTTCTTTTGTCCTTTTTTCATGCTCCAACTTTGCATTTTTTTTTTTGACAAGTAACTTTATCTGATCGGGCAGTCTCCTTGAGATCAAAATGTCTTTTCCAAGAGATACAACTAACATACAAGTGCATGTCTAAAGCACGACAAGCAACAATCAAGTCAGAATTATTACTATATCATTATAACAGAATTGTTATACAATTACCAACGTATTTTAAAAAAACATTACATGGTAAATCATTAAAATCTCCAAAGGGGAGCCGTTTGCAGTTCACTCCATTTTAAGGTACAAAGAACTGAGTGAAAGTCGTTCACTGCTTCCACTGGGTGAACACTAGCTTTCCAGCTACATTTGTTCTGCGTCGGCTGCCGGTGCAGCGTGTTTCGGCCTCTTGCACTCGTGGGCCTTGTCCACAGCACCACAGAGCAAGAGGTCCAGTCCCTCCACAGAGGGGAAAGCAGAGCCTCTGTTCTGTCTGTTAGTAACTTCCAATCCCATGCTGCTCCCAGCTTCCAGGCTTCTGGTTTCAGAGTGCAGGTCTTGGGTTGCTTTTGCGCCTTCACAGACAAACTCACTTACAAGTGCTGGATGAGGTGACAGAGGAGGCAGGGCGTTGATGGTTGTTGTCTTGCAGCCAACAACAATGTTCTTTGGGTTTGCTGGAGATAGACAGAGGGGGGCGTGTGGGATCTTTGCCGTACCATTGGCTGAGGTTCTTGGGAGATGCCAGGACATCATACATGGCTGGTATAATGAAGCTAGTTCAAACATTTCCTTCCTTTCTCTGTTCCCTCCACTGCACTTGCTTTTCTCCAGGAACGGCCTTGCTACCTGCTCCTGCCAGCACGCATCCTCGACCTCAAGACCTTGTCACTGAGAAAGAGTTGCCTTGTACATGTGTGTGGGTTGCTCTCTCCAAGGCCGAGGCCTCCTCTCCTTTGCTGCATGTGACTGACTATATTCTCGAGCTTGAGGGCTGACTTTGCCCGGTGCAGCTGCTGATGAGGTCCGTGGGCAGCTAGCCTGTGGCCGGCCCCGTAGGGTCTGTTTCCTCCTTCTAGCTGTCTTTCCAAGCTGTCACCAGATGTTTCCCTAGTTGTCAACCGTTAAAACTAATGCAGTCTAATACAGCAGCTCTGCGATTAATGCTCACTTCATGCAGGTTGTAATGGACACTGTTTGTTGAATCTGTTTTACAAAGATGTTGATTCAATTTCTTGATCACTCTGGAGGCTGCAGTGTGTGGTTCTGTTGCATAGTATCTCTATAATTTTGTCCCTTGATGGAGGTGGTCTAAATCATGAAAAATACCTCTCTGTATAATGCAAAACAGGTCAACAGCAGCAGTTGTCTTTTTGATAGTGAAATAGTTGTGGATCTCCTGTGAGCAGAGCGTGTAGTGTCCACAGTGGGACAGACAGACTTGAATATCAGGTGAAGAGAGCCATTAATGATATGTAATCACAATGTCTGGTTGGTGGTGGCAGTCAGAGTAGAGGAACGGGAGGTGGTGATGGAAATGGAGGTTTCTGGAGTGTGTGTGTGTGTGTGTGTGTGTGTGTGTGTGGAGAGATGTGTGGAGAAATGCTCCACCACCCATGGAACTAATTTAAAGTCCTCGTTTAGAGGCTGTCACACGAAGGGCTCTGACGACCACTGATCTCTGCACATTTAACGGCACAGGCAGCTGTCAGGGACTTGACAGACAGGCCCCACCACTGACTGATTACATACAGGGCCAGAGTGAACTGTGATCTGGTGAACTTTATTTTCCCTGGCAGGCCCAACGTGCAGTGCATGCCTCAGTTCGGTGTCCATTCGCAGGCCCGCTCCGCCTCAGACAGACTCTCCGTCTCTTCCATTAACACCACATCCCTGTATGAATAATCCCTGAGAGGTTATTATTTATTGAATTTGATGATGGAGATCCTGTAACACCTTTGAAAATGAAAATGAAAAAATAAACACTTTTGGACAGTTTTAGTGGCAGCCTAAATAGAAGCACAAAACCTCTCCTCCATACTCCTCTCCAGGGTACTGAGCCACAGTGTACAGGTATTAGTGCTGTTGATATGAGCATTCTGTGAAGACTGAATATTACCAGAACACTTCACTTATCCTAAAGTCTGCATATTTTATTCTATGATACAGACCTCTGAGTATTAAGTAGGATTCAATTTTTCACAGAAATCGTGTCAGGAAATTGCAAATGAAAGAATTGTGCCAATCCGTTCACCTGCTGCAGCGCTGCCAGTCTGTCTGTGTGAGTGAGTGAGTGTGGCTGTGAGAAGGCTATTTTAAGGATACTCAGACACAGATTCATCTGGATCCACTGGGGATGGAATAATCTGAACTAATTTCAAGATTAATCAGTAATTACCTCAAAACTGCACATTTCCCAAGTGGGCACACATTAGCAGATTCTCTGAAATTGTTGAACTGATTTCAAAAGAGGCAACCTTCTGAGTCTGACATAAAAAAATTAAAAAAAATAAATAAATAAAAAAAAAAACACCAGATGGTAATTTGAGGAATAATTACAGGAATGTCTTTCCTGTAAAAGTTTTTATTTTGTGTGTTTCTAATTGCCCTCAGACACTTCAGGTTTTAGACTTTATGCAGTTGTTCTAAACCTTAAATGCTTGAGTTCATTACTAAAATCCCTGCATACTGTAAACCTGCCTTGGGTCTCTTAGAAAGAATTGAATTATGAATTAAAATAACTGCTTATAAACATTTTAGTATCTAGTTTTCACCATAGTGACCCCTCAAAACATAATTTTGCCTTTTTCATTTGTGTTTTTAAAATCAGTTATACAGTAGAAGCCACAAAGTGTTCTATGTTATATTTTAACTTGCATACATATTGAAGTCTGTTACACACACCGCTACTGCAACTGCTGGATGACTGGCACTTACCAAACAAATTAGTCAGTGCGGTATTCGGAAAACACAATCTCTGCCTTGTAGTCACTGCAACATGCTTTTAAACCCTGTTCATCTTATCAATAATGAAATAATGAAAATAAACATATAAACTCTTGCATTCACACAAAACCTCACTATTCCTACATTTGTACCTGTGTATCTTCACAGCTTTTTCAAGACTTTCCCCATAACACCACAGAAGCTCTGTGAAATCTTTGAGCAGGATGACATATAATAGCAGATGCTATATATATATTTTTTCTACTAACACTTGAGGTCAAAAACAAACACAGAAGAAGGTTTCTTCATCTGTCACTGTGCAAAGGAGGCTGCTGACATCTCTCTCTGACTGGAAAAAGAAAGCCATCAAATGAGAATTCCAGCCTCTCTACCTGCAAATCTCCCTCCATCTGTGGATTACATTTAAGTCCTCCAAAACCTTGGGCTGGTGCTACATCAGAGGATGTGCGGTGCCGGGGAAGTTACGTAACTCATTAAGACCTCACTGCTCTCTCCTGGGTAGGTTCCTCATCCCTCTAAACTTGCAGCCTTTGAGCAAATAAAGCCATATAAGACGGTTGAACTATAAGACACCCGCAAACTCTGTAAAACTTTCTGATCTAACAGCTTGAATTCAACTTGAGGGCAGCACATTTGAACTGCGTCATTAAGCATCATTATGCCCACTGCTTTGCTTTCTAATCAGCGCTGTTATTCCCATGCTGCGCCGTATGGATTAACAGTCATACAGGAAATAATAGCACACTCTTGGTAATGTTTTTTAATTGCAAACGATAAATTATAGCACTCAGATCTTGACCAAAACAGGGAACTATAATTCTGCAAGTATACTTGAGAGAACTATAAGACAGCTACTTGTATTATTCTTCAGATTTTGTTGGAGAAGTTTGATAAGTTTTAGTGTTTTTAATGCATATTTTCTCTGCCACAATCCACTTCTCTCAGCCTTTCTCTCCTAATAACTTCTTTGTCCTTCAGGAGGATCTTGGCCTCAGGCTTCCATTACCTGTCTTTCATACGGCACATTAGAAGAACACTGCTATGATTGGCATTCTGCATTAGCAATCCCCTCCCCTAGCCCTTTTCCTATTGTCATTCCACAGCAGCACTGGGCTGCAATGTTCTCCCTCACTCTCTCTGAACTGCCATGACAACGTGCTGGAAAAGCCTGACGAAGCCCGAAGGCCTCCTCAGTCAAGAGGGCTCTGCTCGCCTCTGCAGATGACTGCACTGTTTCATTTATTTGCATGAAGGAAAACAAAAAGGCGAGATTGAACAGGAGATAAGGCAGCCCAGCTAAACGCGCCTGAGAGACTGACCCCACATACGGTTGTTGGCGGCGCGCAATTTGCCACAGGAATCTGTCCTGTCTGCAGAGAGCAGAAATGATAGAAATATTTCAGTGTGGGTTTAATTACGGTCTCTGTCGCTGAAATAACGTCGGAGCCTTCAGCTTGATGTTGATGTGCTAAAGATCAAAACACCAAATTGATCTCAGAATCGATTTGACTTCATTGTATCCCTGGCACATGATTGTTGATGATAGTTACGGTTGATATTTAGAGGAACAGATCAATGTTTTGAGGAATAGCCTTATTTGCTTTCTTGTTGAGAGTTGGATGAAAAGATTGATACTATTTTCATGTTTGTGGGGGAAATATAAAGCTGCAGGTAGCAGCCAGTTAGTAGCAGTTAGTTTTGCATAAAAACTGGAAACGAGCAACTAGCTGAGACAGCTAGCCTGGTTCAGTCCAAAGGTAACTATGTTTGTCTAGCATCATCTCTAAAGACAGAGCAGAGATTTCCTTTACTGTTTACTGAAACGCCCAGTCTGCCCTGCAGACGTGGCGATGCTCAGCGGGAATATTATAACCTCTTTTCTCGTAACCACAACAATGGCCGAAGCTTTTAGCAAGCGACAGTCGCCACCATCCACTCCAGGGAAGAAACCATGTTCGGCGGCAGAGAACTTTAAAAACAGACACTTTAAGTTGATCAACAATGTAGTTTGGTTATATTGTAGGTATTGTAGATACATTGGGCACTAATGTAGCACATAACTCTCCCTATACCAGGCAGCCAATCAAAACTCTCCCGTTTGCAACATGGACAGCATAAATGCCCAGGTAAAGGCTTTACTATAGCACATGTCTTCATGTGCATCAGTGCTTCACTTTGGCTGAGATTTATTATTTATTACATTTATTGAATCTGACTAAAGATTCATGTTTCTGTGCATTGATACAGTACGAATGTGATTTTTTTTTCAGCAAGCCTAAAAAAGAAATTCACTGTAAAATATTGTTTACTATTGCAGATCTTACACTTAGCAAGATGTTAGATCTGCAATTAGTTTCACTTCCAAAATATTTTCACCATTATCTATAGAGAGGAACAAAAAAAAGTGAGGAAGTTGCAGTTCGCAGCCTGTTCTCCTTTGGAAGTCTTCAACCATCGTTCATCCATACCCACTTCTTTATGCTTTGAAAGTGCTGCATCTGCCAAACAATCAGAGGAAGCGTGCAGAGGAGGCCTCTCTTCTCTGAGATCCCTTGCTGCTTTGATGCCTCAGTAGACCTGCAGCTAATAAGACACAAAGAAAGGTGGAGAGATTACTGATGCAACATATCTGAGTTTATAGCTGAATGAGGCACTTCGGGGCACGGGAGGAAAGTCAGACGATCGGGTCCGAGAAGAGTTTTCACATCCAACCTCAAGTTTGTAGTTGTATCATTTAATCACCCGTCACATCTGTGGTGGTGGTGAGAGGTTACTCACTTTCCTGTTTGTTTTTCTTAGTTGAATCATGGCTTTCTTGACATATATCTCAACAAAACTCGGCCATTCCAACGGGATTGAAACTGTTAGTGTGGGTAATATATTTGTTTGACTAAAATGTATTAAAAGTACAAAGTAAAATTGCCTTGAAATCATCTCATTTGCACGAGCATTCAGTCTGCATGGGATTTTATTCGTCTTGTATCAACAAGGTTATAAGAAGAATTATTAGCAGAATTAACAGATCTTCACTCCATATTTCATCCATTATGCACCTTTAATCTGCTCTTGTGCTTTGATAGCTCATATTTCTTTCACCAAAATTTTACTCTGCAACAAAAACATTTCACATTTCACTTGAATATAAAACTAACCACTGGAAACAGATGAGAGGTGCAGAGAATGTCTGGGTGTTACTGTAGATAATCTTGGGGATATGATTGTGGATGTGCTTTTAGCCAATGTACCCTCTGCCTCAACCTTGCCCGGAGCTAGTGTAGAGTTAGGGCAGCATGCCTCAGGCCTGGCCATGTCTGAGTGATTAGATAAAGCAGGAGAGGCCAAGCAGTGGGAGCCTTAGCCAAGTTTATGCTGCAATGACCACTCTGTGGCCGACATCACATCGGCGAGCACGACAGGAGGCTGTCGCCGCTTTTATTCATTCACAACACCTTCAAAGGAAGTACGCACTGCAAGCGATCGTGCTGATTCGTGTAAACATTTTCAGTACTGATTCATTTTCCAAAACAAAAACATTTTTGCTCATTTGTGGCACTTGTTATGCCTCAACCATGAGCTATGACAGAACAGTTGGCTGGGGGACACTGTTATATATTTCATGCTGCGTAAGTGCAGTTTTTTTTTCTCTACCCTGCTTTATGGTAATGAGATTCACTGAGGTGTCAAATACTGCTCTGGGCGTATTCCCATTTCCCAGTTCAGGTCAGAAGAGACCAACGCTTCGACAGTTGCAGATGTAGCCATATCATGTCCGACATGACGGTGAGGTTTGAAAACGCTGCAGCAAAAACACTTTGGCCTTTTCCAGCACAAACGGGATGTTCTTCTAAGACCATATCGCAACGTAATCTGAAAAAGGCCTCTGATTTAAATGAGACAGATTTTTATGTGCACATGAATTCATTACAGCCATGTTATCTATCCATCCATTAAATCAAACCCCCAGGTGCTGAAATGCATTTGGGGGAAAATGTGAAAAATCTGTGAAACAACAACAATATGTGCTTCTGTCGCGAGCCCTGTTTTATTTTGCTGAGAGCTGACTATCAAGCAGAGAGGAATGTTTTTTAATGGGATTCACACTGCACCAAACCAGCAGTCATGGACCTCAGAGTTGTCCACAGTGGCAGCTCAGGGGATTCACGAGAGCAGGGATGAGGCAGCACTCGCCGGGATTCCTGTCTTCCCTCTCAGTTAGTTTTACTTATAATCTTTGAAGATAGCCACAAGACTTATTTCACTGTCTAAATCTATAGCTTCAGAAACTATCACAGCGCTGTGCATGTGCTGTGTCAAAACCCAGATGTATGCAAAATCCTGCATCTCGTGTTGCAGATACAAACGAATAGTCAAGATTTTCCTTGTAGAAAAGAAGCTTAAAGGAAAAGTAAGAATAAAGAGTGAGCAGCTTTATCTTTGATGCAATAGCATTTCCCTTACCCTCTTTTTTTCTTTTTTTTTTTTTTTTGCTGTTGTCCCACAAAGAGTCATGAAAAATGGATAACAAGGGGAATGATCTTTCTGGAAAAACATCTAGAGATACGAGTCACAGCATGTGCGAATGTGCAATATGATGATAATTTTGCAAAACAACATTTGTTACGCAGATGCACAGCTATCTCCGAGCTAATTGACAAGTTATAATGATAGAAAGTTATTTTTTCTGAACTCCAGCCAAAGTGCTTCCACGCTCTGAAGCCCACAGGAAACGCGCCATCTGTACAGCGTTCCACAAACGGTTTGCCGTTTTCATTTTTAGACAAATGCGTTCTTGATGAGCAGGTTTTGTTTCATTATCTGCCTTAATGAGTCAAAGGTTTTGTCCCACAGCTTTATTGACATGTTTATGGGGAGCTGTTAGTTCTGTTTTCTAGTGTAAAATATATAAATTACAATAACGCTGTGAGGCCTTCTGTCAGTGTGATTGATGGCTTTGTCAGTGTTTTACGCTGTCTGGTTTTGAAGTGGAGGTCTTTCTTTATCAAATGAAAGAAATTAGCTGTATAGAAATCCAAGCCTTTCCGATCCCACGTCTTTTATTTTGCAAATGCCTCTTTTTGGATTATGTCCCACTAAGATAGCTACATTCTATTTAATCCCCTTACCTTGCTTCCTGGCAGATGTTTGCTTAATTTTGGCTTGCATGGTAGTAATTTATTTCTTGTAGAAGCTGTAATAGCACAGAGCAGGTAAACAACTGCCTGTTAGTGAAAATGGTAAACATGAGCTGATGCAGGGGCTAAAGGTGGATCAGCAGTCAGACTTGGACTGGGGCACACTGTATCTATATTGTTCTGTATGAATGGCCGTGTGTGTTTGTCATTGCATGCCGCTGTTCCCTGTCAGCCCCCATGGGAACCATAGCATGGACAGTGCTCCCTCTACTTCACAGATGGAGTTTGCAATTGGATACCTCCAGTGAATAATCTTCTCATTACTTATCATGATGAACTGTGGCATGCAAATATCAATAAGGGACTGTGGTGAAGCAATCCAATTAAGGCCCAAAACCAGGAGTCTCATTAGTGCTGAGTCTCTGATAATGCAAATGACACCCTACTAGTAATCAACCTTGAATATAAATTGCCCAGACAAATCCACCACTACAGGTGATTCTGTCTACCTGGATGTGATTAAAGACACGAGTCAACACTGCTCTGTTTGAGATTTTAGAAAAGAAATTAGCATCCACCCCCTCTGTGTCGCTACAATGGCCAGAAAACAGTGCCCTAAAGGAAAATGTGTTTGAAATCTCATCTGCTTATCTGTGGCCTCTGCTCAGGGTTCTTTCATATCACATTACATGTTTGTCATGAGACTTGAGTGGATGCAGGTATTTGGTATGCACAAGGTAAACCCACTGAGGGCCTGTCATCTCGTCATGTTCGACCCTATTGGCAGACAAAAATGTCATTGGACAATTCTGCAAAAACCCCAAACCTACATTCAATGCCAAAGTTTTTGAAATTGTCAAATTCTGTGTACACACAAATACATCTGTGCGTGGCAAGTACAGTGTGATTACGATTAGGGAAGGACTGTAGCTGTGGCAAATATGCTACGGTTAAGATTAGGAAGCTGTTTGTAGTTTCTGTAATGTACAGCACAGTTCTGAATGATGGCAGGAAATCAAATCTGAAAAGAAAAGCTCTGAGGCATTCCACAATGAATAACCTAACAAGATCATAAACAATACTTAGATATAAAGTTAGGGAAAGACTGTGATTATTCATAACATTAAGACAAATATAAGTTAGGTGTATGACTGGATGCAAACCCTGCTGTCCTGCATAAAAGGCTGACCACCACTCATCCATCCACCTCCTTACTTCCAACCTCGCTGCATAGGCTGCTATACAGGGCACTGTGTTGGCACTGAACGGTGAAGCTACACATAAATCTTAAAGTGTACAATCATCCGATATGGAAGGAATATCTAGGATACAGAGATTCATCCTCAATTTATAACAAATAACTTTCCCTCTCTCTCTCATCCAGCTTGAGATGTTCAGGTAAGGAAAGTTAAACTGCACCAGGGTTAACAAGCGCTTACTTCAAGGGGTCAACAAGTTCAGCTGCACAGCAAAAACCTCTGTATTCACATTTAAAGCAATGCTCCTTTGAGGGGGAAAAAAGGGTTTTAAGTTTTACTTACCAGAGTCACTACTTCATGACGCCTCATGGTGATGCTTATCAAATGAATGAAGGTAAACTTAAGGTGAAGAGGAAGAAGCTCGCAAAAAGGGTGGACAGCAGGGGAAAGCAAATCAGAGAGGCACCGTCATCTTTCAAATCTAAAGCCTGGGCTGAAAGTCTGAACATTGTTTCATCTCTGTTGACAAACTAACACCATAGTGCAATGAATAAATACATAATTTATGGGTATTTTTTCTTCTTCACTTCCACATATATCGGCATGTATCGTAGATGATTGTCTTGCAGTGTATCGCAGAATCGCTGTGTCAGATACCATTGTTATCGTGGGCAACGTGTCGTGTTGTGAGTTACTCCGTGACTCCCACCCCTAGTTTTAACGTTGCTTCAGTCGCCACTGGTTTTGAAAGTATAAAAGAATAATGTGTGTTTACTGAGTTGCAATACAGTAGACAGGATGATTCAGCACAAGCAGCCTATCACCAGAGAGCGAAGAGAGACATGATGCAACAAAAATGCAACATGACAGAGAAATCCCTCAGACGTATTAAAGTCTGTCTGGTGCTTCTGTGGTCACATCACACCACTGTGGGGCCTCTCGCGCTTCAGGCACATAGATGGTAACGGTTTGTTTCCACACAAATTATATACGGCAAAATCAATCACATTTGAAATCACAAACAAATTAACATGTCGTATCTCTTTGTTTAAGCCCTATAAAATCAATTCGTAATTTTTATACTTCTGTTTTGTTTTTTGTTTTTTTAACAGATTGAACTAATGATGTGTTAATTAGTGAGTTTAGTGCTTGTAGGTGTATTTATGAGCTTTGAAAAGAACCAGGGAAGCTGCTTCTCCGTGCTCCCAGTCTTTGTCCTAAACTAAGTTTAATCGCCTTCCAGCTCCAGTGCCATACTGAACACACACACACACACACACACACACACACACACACACATAATAGTGGTGTCAATCTTCTTGTCTAATTTCCAAAATGTTTAACTATTCCTTTAACTAATCGGTAGTCAGGCTATGAGACACTCAACCTGAAACGAAACCTGAACAGATAATATTATGTACTCTTCTTTTTCTCCATTACCTTCACGTTTTTCATTTATCTCAGTAGTTGCTGCTACTGTGTTTTTCATTTTCTTGTCTCATTATTTCTGGTATTCTTGGAGTATGACATAGATTTCAGTTCGATCATCACATAGGGGTGTTTCAGAAATCAAGCTGTTTATAAAAAAAAAAAAAAAAAAAAAAAAAAAAAAAAAAAAGATCATTGCAATTCATGCCTTTTTTGTGTTTTTGCATCTCTTCGCTATTATAAGATTTGAATATTTTCAGAAAATCCAGTCTCACTAACTGCAGTCTGGGGCTTTTGCCCATAAGAGTAAATGTCTTGAATCTCCCTGGTTTTTCCTTGTCATCTGCTGGATCCCCTTCAGACCATGACTTCTCCCCAAGCACTTAGGCCAGATGACAACAGTCACAGCAGAACTACAACTTTTTAAATGTTCCTGATTTTGTCCAGTCTGGCAGTGCAAGCTGGTGAAGCTTTCCAAGATTTGGCAAGAGTGAAATCAAAGAGCCGTCTTGCCAAAAGCCAACCGGAGAAGTAAGACAATGAACTGGAAGAAAAGTCATTTTTAACAACTTCCCACTCAGAAATTTCACATCAATTGTGGCTGCCAAATCCATCTGCCTCACTCTTGATGTTATTTTATTCAGAAGGAAAAACAGAAGGATAAAACGTGTTCGCTAATAGCAGTGGTATCAAAGTTTGATTTCTTTCGCCTGGTATCTTTGAAATTTACAGCTCTGCTGTGTAAATGTAACAAAACACAAGCCTGAGAGACCGCAACTGTGTGAGAAATACCATAGCTGTAATAATGCCCCCGTGTGTGTACAACAATTTTCAAAGCACTTTAGATTGGTAGCTCTTTAGATTATAGGTAGCTTCTTCCATAACTGTAGAACTACCTTCTTCTTAGACTTCAGCAACATCTAGCAAAGAAATGATGCAGCCTGAACCACCCTGTTGTGACTGAAGCACATGAACATCCATCAGACCTTTTAGGAAACATGTATTTACAGATTTGAACATGTACATTAGAATTTAGCATAAATGTGATGATATTGATTTTAGGAAACTGCAACACTGTCAAAGTGTAAGGGGCCAAAATCAGCATAATAAAAAATAATGAAATTAAATCAATATATTCCATTAATTCCTAAATTCCTGATCCTTTGTATAAGCCTTGCTCTGCAGTTACACATTTGTGAAATTCATTATAGTTCACAGAGCTACAATGCAGAAAATAAGTCCCATAATGAATTATTCATCATAGGTGTTGGACGAACTGTTCACTGTTCATTAATACCGTACCGCACAGAAATAAGGCACAACATTCAAAATGTGTACATTGCACTGGAAGACATTGATCCTAAAATCTGCATATCTTATCTTACTAATACATTTTCGTATCGTAGAAGGGCTTGATTAAAATGGCTGTCAGTGTCGGCATGTAACCAGATTACTAAATTATTCTTTATACTCAAACTGGATGTTCTGTGAAGTGCTCCAGCTGTGAGCCTTTCAACACATATTATAAGTGAAGTGGGGCTCATTAAGCAGGATGTAGTCTGAGAGGGATCTGAAGTGTCAGCTTCCTATATACTATAGGTGTTAACTTCTCAGGCTCTTCATGTCTGGTACAACCTGTAATGCCCTGCCAATCTGCAACGCTGTATTTTCAGTGCTATTGTTTTTCCTTTGTGGAACTGTGTAGCAGTTTTCTGTTTTTGACCGTTTGCTTTGCCCCAACCCCTTAACCACTGCCTGTCACTCAGGAGTTGCTAGCTAGCTACAACCATGTAAAAGGAGCTTGATGATGTCTACATACATGCTATTATGCTAAAATACTGAGGCTAAATCTGCATTTCACGAGCAAAAAGTTGGCATCCTCACCATTTAATGATGCATGTAGTTGACATGGACACTTGTATTGCAGTGTGGAGCTAGTTAGTCCTCGTAGTATGATAAGGAGAAATGTAAGACCAGTCCATTACTTGATATCAACATAACCCTGTTTGATTGCTTAGCTTACATACTTACATACTTTTAATGTTACAAGGATGAAGTCTTTCAAGATGAGGACTAATTTTGCAAATGTAATGCTACGTCTATCTCCTACAATGTTGTCTGGGGCTGATGGAGTGTGGACTAGCAGGACAGAGCTCATAATGTCCAGTAACACCATTCAAACAGTGGGGAAATATTACACAGTGGATGTGGGAGTTATGAACGGTTCTTTTTTTAGTGTAAACCTTCAACCCCACAAATGAGCAGTTAATGACGAGCGCCTTGGCCTCGGTAGTTAGCCAGTTAGCAGGTATGCTAATGATAGCAGCTTATGTTACAGCAGATAAACACACAGTTTAAGTCATTCCCTTTGCTCTTGAGTTTTTGGTTTTGGCAAGACAGAAACAAAGACACAGGCCTCCTAACTCTTTAAGTGTAGAGTATTCTTCTTACTACAGTCCCATACACGCCAGTGCCGCTGTGACTACCCGTGGTCGCTGACTTAAGACGAGATAATCGCTGTTTGGGGGAAGAATTTAGAAAATGTACCTTGCTTTCTATTGATTCTGGATGCAATAGAATAGACCTGCAACCAATCAGAGCAGCCAAACATGACATAGTACAGAGCGGGTCTGTTGGTAAATTAAACTTTTATTAAATCCTCTCGGCCCTATGGCGAACACATCTTTCTTATCAACAAACACTGTGAGTGCAGTCGTTTTTTCTTCTTGTAGAGAAAACGCACCATCCACTTTGTTTAATACAAACACAATAGCGGATTCAACAGACCTCTCCACATCAGCAGCAGCCATCTTGGTTGTTAACAAAAGTGCTTCAGCTGAGCTCCTCTGTCGGTTATTGTATCAAACCCACCCCATTTTAAATCAATGGTTGTGATTGGCCTGATCATTCTCAGGACCGATGGAAATCTGTCTGTCATTTTCTCATAGATTTCTCACTTTGTGGTAAAATAATTTTTCTCCTCCTCCTACTCCTCCCCTCCTATTTTTCCTCTTTCACATAGACTCAATGTACATACTGTGAATCCATTTAAATTGTAAAAAAACTCCTGGGAGGTTTTTTCCATGATAGCACATTCGCTGCAATCTGGCTTAAGTTATAGGCGGGTACCTGTAGACGAGGCCATTTTTCACCAAACTCGCTCTCAAGCTCAGCCGGCTTACAATCATTAATATGATAGTGGGCTGAGACTCTGAAAAGCTTTGAGCGGCCTTGAAGAAAATCCAATTATGATCTTTGATTCCTCTCCAGAAACAGATTACCTATCTCACTAATGACATTTTCCTTCCCATTCATGCCCTCTCTAAATGAGACGATTGAGAGACTGTGTGGGTGTTCCAAATGTGCAGGGATGGTGATGACTATCTATTCCTTACAGGTCTATCAGATGGACAGCTCGCATTATGTAGAAATGCTTTTCTTGGGATTCCCAGCTGCATGAACTTTATGAGGATTATTTGAACTCCTCCATATATTAAGTGAAGGCAAGAGAGGAGAGATTTTTTTTTTTTTTTTTTTCACTTTACAAGGATTTTAATTCAAATGAAATGAAGACAGATTGACATCCAGACAACTACTGGGCCCTTCATCAGCTGTGGCAGATGGAGTAAAATCTGTCAGTTCCACGAAGGTCTCTGTAGATACAACTGAGATTCAACCAGTTTTTAGCTCTTTAGCATAATTTAACCACTCCACAAAATATCTTATCTATTTTTGGTGCTATTGCAACAAAGTTGAACTTTTTCACAATGTCAGCTTTTTAACCATTGTCTTTACAACTTACTTTTTTCCTTGAATAAAAAAGAAAAAGAAAAAAAAATCACTGTCTTTTAAGTAATGAATAATTCTATAATTCATACAGCTTACTACAGCTATTAAAAAATTCAGAACCCTGCGGGCATCACATTGATAATAAGATCCTGGAAAGCTTTCTTTGCAGTGATCTTACTGGGGTCAGATACCTGCAGAGTTTGCAATCACCTTGTGCGTTTAGTTTATTAACCGCGCTCTGTGTGATGGATGGCTATGTCTTTGCCAAGTCACCTACTAATCACAGGTAAGACATGACTGCTCCATACTACATGACATGTTGGGACAGTTTTTAAACAATCCTGCAAACACTGTGCCTACTGCTGTTTTTTTTTTTTTTTTTTTTTCCCCCGTCCTCCGGGATCTCCTGTCTTTTCACACAGTGTTGCTGGAGGATAGCATGTCATTTTCTCTGTAATACACCAAAGTGTAACTACAGCACCTGCACAAATATTCTTGCCAGTGTACCTCTGATGCTACCTCCAAAGCTCTGGCAACATTATGGGCATATTGGCACTCAGGTGGAGTCCTTGCTGCCAACCATTAGAGCTCCACACCTGAGGCTAAGTGAGCAGCAGTCACACAAGCCCCAAAAGAACCAGCTCATCTTTGCTATGTTGTTGTGGGATTTTTTTTTTTTTTTTAACCTTCAGACCACATTGAATGAGGCTTGCCGTTTGCTTATGTATGCCACAGAGTGTAAACATGAGTGTTGCAGAAATAACAGCTTAGTGTATGTCTCTTCTGATTTCTTACAATAAATGTCAGTGGTGTTTCGTCTTAAGCTTTTCATTTCTGAGAGGCACCCTTGATTCAGCAATCTTTCCAAGATTGAAGTGAGCACGAAAGCATGGAAGGAGAGACGCAGGCGGATGGTCAGTTGGAAAGATGGACGGATCAGCAGTCAGAGGGCATGGTTGACTCCTCTTTTCTTCCTTGTCTTGAATGATCACAATCTTCATTGGAATTCGGCAGCATACACGGCCGGGTAGTTAGCATGTCTCCAAGGTTAACATTTTTAATGCAAGACTGAGGGATTCGGAGAAGTGCTCCTTTGAAGTTTCTTGTTGGAGTCAGAAGGGAGGCTGCGAGGCTGTTGAAGACTGTCTGCGATATTGACATTAAAACTCAACACATAGAATGATGCCAATTGAAATTTCATAGTGTTCCCTTCGGGAAGCTGGGGAGTTGGGCATGCCAGTGTGAGATGAATAATGAAACTTCCCTCGCTTTGCTCATTTTTTATTTAATGTGGAACTCTCCTTTGTTGCTCCCTGAAGCTCCACGGGAGCCGGTGTGCACATAATACAGGTGTAGAGTCAAAAGAAAAGAGTCAAGTTCTTATTTTATATATGCATGAAACTGGGCATGAAGGTTAAATGATTATGAATAGTCTTTTGTTATGGATTTATGGATCACTGCTGGCTTTCTCTGTTGTTTGTCATCACATGCTGAATGTATAAAGCAGGCTTTTGTAATGAGTTTGGGCTGCATTTTGAATTTCTCTCAAGGATTGACAAAGATACCTCAGGGTATAATTGAGTCATACCATTACATGCACATACCAAATGTGGCATGCAGTTTTTTTCTCATCTTCATGCACATTCAGAACAGGTCACATGCACACAGCTTACACTGTTGGGTTAGCCCCATGAGGATGTAATAAGTGTGGCGTCACTTGAAGTTACCTGCATTTAGCAAGAACAGCTGGGTGCAGGATCTCATCCGAACTTTTAACTGCTGCATCTTTGCCTGGTTGGAATCAGACTTTGCAGGAGGAAGTGTGGCCACATACAAATTTCTTAAGGGCACAGTGATATCGTGAGATACAAAACGGTAAATGTGTATCGGTCTGCACTGATAGTAGCTCCCCTGCCGTTTGAGTAATGTTTGCTGAAATCTAGTTTTTGGGAATTACTGATGCTTTTTCAAAATGACACTTTATATTTTTGATCCATTCTTCTTCAGAATGAACAGTGTTGGAGCCTGGACATTGTAGGTAAAGTTCAGAAGGCTAAAGTCACTGACTGTTCTATTATTGACAATAAGAAGAATATAGAAGAGCACCAGCCTTATTCTTGACAGACGAGGAGTGACATGGGAGACATGGTGACTTTGAACATATAAAATATAATAGACAGACAGTTGACATAACTATTGAAGATTGGATTATTTAGGTAGTGTATGTTGGGTGTAGTGAGGTTGTGTCTGTGCATGGAAGGATGTTTTAATAAGATTCCATGGTCGTCAACAACAACGACATGGAAATTGCAAATATATGATGTACAATGTCCTTATCACAAAAGAATATTATATATTCACATATTTATGTGTATGTATGTATGTATATATATATATATATATATATCAGAAAATATAGAAATTCATTATATTATCAACCATTTTGATAATTATTACGTGTTTTTATCGTCTCCATATCGCCCTTTTATTGCTTTTCCTGTGTTTGCGTGCGTGCGTGTGTTTGTGTGTTCCTATACGGTATCTGCTCCCTCTAATTGTCCTTATTTATACAAAGCACTTTGTGACCTCTGTTTTTAAAGGTGCTGTGAAAATAAAGTTGTTATTATCATAACTATAATTATGTAGTAATGGTGGGGAGAGGCCACACTGGAACAACGACGGAGGGGCAAGCAGAGGGCCCCCCAGCCCGACTCCCCAGCAACGCAGCCGGGAGCCCACACAGGCGACACCAGCCTTATTCTTTAACCTTCATCATCATCTTTAGTCCATGCAATAGTTTCGTTTGCAATACAAATCTTCTTCTGTCTGCATGAGCGCACAACCTGTTGCATTGTCATTTGGCACCTGTGAGAGTTTTTGTGTCTATTGCAGAGGTATAACGTGGGATGTAGACCTGACAGCACAGCTAAACTTTGAGGAAAATGTGCAAGCTCGGCTGCAATAGAAGCTAGGCGGCAATTTCCCTACAAGCCTTATATTCAACCTGTGATATATGACACTAGTATCTATCCAGACAAAATAGCACATTTGTTGTTTTTCATTCCTCTGTGAACAATAGTTGTAGGCTTTATGCATTCAGGCAGTGATACAGGGACTCAACACAACAAGGCTTTTTTTAAACATCTGTTGTTTTCCATTTGTCAGAAACAGCTGCCCTACCTGCTCTCGTCTCATCCACCCTTCCCTCTCCTTCTTGTTACATCTCCCCTGTTTCTCTTTGCCTGAGTCATCTGATAGTGTTGTAGCGCAGCCACCAGGGACTCCGTGCTCACCTCTGAATCATAGCTCACCTCCCAAAAGGTTAATAACCTAATGAAAAGTCAAGGGCATCTGTTTGAGTCGTGCCACAGCTGAGTGCTGGGGAAGCAAAAATCAGCAGAGAAACTGCCAGGCCAGTGTATTGGATTTTGATTTAAGTAAACAAAGGTGTTCACCTACTTCAGTCCCCGGAAGGAATGACAGTAAGAGCAGTGGAGCTTTGAGATTTTGGCTTTTGGCTTTTTTATGAGATCATGAGGTCAAGGAGCAAGAGGGTTGTTGTGTCTCTCATTATGATATTGTCTCTAAAGTATTTGATGGCCGGGGAGATGGTGTGTGTGCTTCCAAATATTAAGAAAAATAGGGTTGCAAGTCGCACCATCAGAAGAAAAATGATCCCTTTAACCTTTTGTGATATGAATTGAATCTTTTGCTCAATCTGGTGCAGACCTACTATAGTTTTGTGCACAGCACTACATCACGAGTCACCTTTCATTTCACTGAAAGGAAGTTATCCTCAAAAACAAGAGTGGTGGCTCTCACATTTAGGAAAAGTTGGTTTTAATTTAATGGCTTTGTTCATGAGGTTTTCTCGCTTTTTAAAACCTCCTGAGAGTGAAAATGATCCACCTGTGAGTCTGTAGAATCAGTGAGTCATGCTAATTAGCAATTACATCCACAATCACCCATGTTAATTCACTTAGGGGGAGGTCAGTGTAATTCATTCTCATTTTCGGAAACTAGGGCTGACATTAAATTAATGCACCTAAAATAAGTGGCATTTAAGAAGCAGAGTCTTCTAGTCACAGAGGCAGCCACAGGCACACACGCTTGTCTCCGTACTATTTTATTCTATTGCTCAGTACCCACACACACACACACACACACACACACACACACACACACACACACACACACAAACACACAGTTTCTGTTTGAATCTTCAGCTCAGTGTCGGGTTCTGTTTAAAATCTAATTTCCCCTCAGAACAAAGATTCTATCTCTGTCCAACACACATGTCAACACATGGGCAGTGTCTTGTGAGAGAGCTTACTTGATTTTCCACTTGTTTCTCCTCGGACTACATCTCCTGACCGCTCAGTTACAACCTTTGGCATTTATATCAAATGCAATCTCCAGAGGACAGATTCAATATTATGAGTTATCTGAAAAAGTCAGCAGCTTACACAGTCATGCAAACTATAATCCGGCACACCACATGATTCTGGGTATTTGTGGCAGATATCAATATTTGAGAGTTGAAAAAAAATCCAATAACGTATCGGCTGATGTGCTTTTTTTCCCCACAAAGACACACAACGTAAACAAACAGTTTTGATAAGGAGACCTTAAGCTTAATCCAATATATCTGCGTTTAGCGAATATCAGCCGATGGAAAACCCATTAGTTTTAGGCATGGATCTTAAGAGGGGAACACTGTTTCAGGCTCTAGAGCATATGTTTTTTTTATGAATGTAAAGAAATTTATATATGCAAAAAGAGCAGCACACACACACACAGCTGGAAAACCTTACAACGAATCCATGTAAAAGTATCTTTGGGGAAACAGAATATATACTAATGTCTTTTCTGTGGCAATGCCTAAATGTAATGAGCAATTAAGAATACATTTCAGGGGAAGAAGACAGCACACAATCCATCAGTGTTCAGATGGCCTATCAAGAGATTACTTGATAAGTTGCCCTGCCTAATCTAGTTAACATGGTAATTTTTCAGATTTTAATGATTCATTTCCTGAACACAGTCCAGTCATGGGAACTCCTGAATGGGAGAGCCAGCCACACTGATTGTGTTGTGTTGTTTCTCTTGTTGTTTTTGTGAATGCATTGTAGCAGGAAAAAAATGCTCATTGATGCAAATTCTTAAATGTAACTCTTAAATGTTTACACTTTGCTACATGCACATATAGCGTTTTTCTATTCAATGTTTTCCAAGCAGTGAGCATAATTATTTGAAGTACCCTGAAGTTCAGGGTTCAGGGCCTGGAACCTGTACAGTTGTCATTTACTCACCACACAAATCCCATGAATTTTCCCATCTGCATTTGTAGATAAACAAGAAATCCAATCCACAGGCTTTTCTGTTTAAGCCCAGAGTTCAATTCCAGCTGACAGATTCAGAGGAGATTTTCTTTGTAACCCGTGCTTTCACCATTAACCACAGAATGTGAACCAGCAACCCTGGACATGGAGTAAATTGCATCAGATGCTATCATCAATCTCTATCTGTTGGCAGTGTGTCTTATAAACTTACCAGGGCCAAAGAGCTGTAGTCGGCTGGATTGTGCTGTATCTCTGTCACACAGGTCTGTTCAGAAAGTCCTGTGTGACAAGCCATGAAAGACCACCTTGATAGACCCTCTGTGCCCCTGGGATTTTCCATTTATACTGAATAAAAAACAAACAAACAATTATTACAGAGCAGCTGATGTTTTTTCCAAACTGTGCTCTTATTTAGAAACTAATCATTATAAGTTATGGTATGATTATATTTATATTTTAGACACAGTAGTAGCATGACTCTAGGAATGGTTCAGTCAGTCAGTCAGTCAGTCAGTCAGTCAGTCAGTCATTCAGGCAGTCAGTCCACCACGTTCGTCCAGACTCAAATATCTCAACAACTATAAAATGGTTAGATGCCCAGATGATGTATTCTACTGACTTTGGTGATCCCCTGACTTTTCACCTCCTATTCTTTTCATTTAATTGTCATAATTATGGTGACTATGGTGATACCTTAACTTTTCCTCTTGCGCTATCAAATTTCTAATTCGTTCAGTACCGGTTGATGACCTAACACTTGCAAAACTAATGAAAGCCTCAACACTAGCAAATTTTAGCATGCTAACCTGCTAAACTAAACTAAAACAGTGTTGAACAGAAATTAAAATGCTATCAATGCTTAAAAATGACTACCATGAAAATCAGTAGCCTACCATACATATTATAAATAGGCTACTTCGTGGCTAAATTTTCAGCAAAAAATAAAGACTGTATCTCTTGCTCCTCTCTTGCTCCATACCTGTGAACTATTTATGTTCCTCACACTTATAAACTATCTAATACTACCACACATACAGTGTATTATTTTAACACTTTGATGCACACTACATGATAAACCCTGATATACAGTAGTTCTGATTTAAAACCTTTATTCTGACATTACCCTCCGGACAATTCTCTGCTAGCGCTGGCTATAGACTGTTGATCTTTAATATAGTAGATGTTTTTATTTTTTTACTGTTAATTTACTTTTGTTTCACTCAGATTGTGAGTGCTACTAACATTTGTCATATGGTCTAAAAATCTAATACTGGAACTTTTTTCCAGTATTTTTTTTTATTTGACTCATTGATAATATATCACCAACGGTGGTTGGAAAACCACTGTTGGTGCATGAATATATATATATATATATATATATATATATATATATATATATATATATATATGATTTAAAGAATAACAACAGCATTTTGTTTCTAATCCGTCCGACTTTAAAGCACTTCACAGCACCAAAACAGCTACTCATAAACTCACTAATGATCTACTACTGGCAGCCAGTGCAGAAGATTGCTCTATTTTAATCTCTCTTGATCTTAGCAGTGCCTTTGATACAGATGATTGCTCCATTTTACTTGACAAAAAATGAGTTAACACAAGTGTAGACCCAGTGTTTAAACGTACTTCACTGGGAGGTCTCTCTTCGACTCAGTTCGTACAACAACAATAATATCTTTGTTTCCTCTTGTCTCAGGTGTGCATCAAGGTTCAAATCTCAGTACCTTGCTGTTTCCAACAAACAAAATACATTTGAGCTGTAATAAATAGATTACCAGCAGTAAAGGCATGAAGGGCAGAAGTACTGCCATAGCTAGCAACTGGGATTGAAGCCAAACTTAAGTCTGCAGTCCTGTGGTTTGGCTAGCAGCTAATGTTGCTAACTAGCTTGCCTCCCTCTTATTGAATGGCAGGTTGCTTCTCATGACTGTGTTGATTGATAGTCTGTGTATCGTTCAAGACAAGGGACATGAATGATAAACATGACACAATATATAACCCCACACATAAGTTGCAAGTTGCAGCAAATTTTGATAGAAAATGTGATTTTATTTACTAATTTATTTCTTTTTGAGCCTCCAAACATCTGTAAACTTCTTCTGCAATCTCACTGAGGAATTTGGTTACTTGAAGGAACAATGATTTCTAATAATAGAATTTTTTAAATGTATTTACAGGGCAGAACAAAATCCTCTTGTCACTGCAAGCTGAACACTGCAACTCCATTTGTGACTCACTATTCGCACTATTTGCTTTAAGTGAATGCGATAACTATTATCAGTCACAGATCACTGGCAAGAAGCAGAGAGCAGTAACTTTCCCAGTCGATGAATTCGGAACTATTCTGAAGCGTTAATTATCTTGACTTGATAAATTGAGATCCTCAGGCAAGAAGCTCATAGTCTAAATTCTTCTAAATTAATCATTTATTGTTGCGTTGTGAGTTAGTGCTGTATAGACAACTTTAGGTTTGACATGGGAGTTTTTGTTGACAGTCAGTCGGTATAAACCTGCTGTCCTGTGATTTGAGCAGTGACCAGTTTAGGGACTCAAATGACCGTGTGAATTTCAGCAAGGCTGCCCTCGTACTCGCTCTCAATGAAATGAGGCACAGGTCAGCAGTTTACTGCTTGCTCCACACTGTTACCCCGAGAGGATCAATATCCAATTCAGACAACACTGGCTTTCGCCAATAACCACCTTACGGGCTGAATCACTTGTCCTAAAAATCTGTCGCACCTCGACTGCCTTTGTCTGCTTCTGCCTCTGGCCTAATGAGATGTCGCTATGACAACAACCACTCATGCCAACATCACCACCTTCACCATCACCGTCACCATCATCACTCTGTCTGTAAAACTCCACTCCATACATTCAGTGGCCACTTCATTAGGTACAGCTGTAAAGCCTAATTAAATCCAATGCAGCTGCTCAGCCATACATTCAACCTTAACAAAAGTAATAATGTTCAGTTTTGATTGACACTGTCAACCTCATATATGACCGGGCTGTACCACCATGCATTTAGTATGAGAAGAATACATTACTTTAAATTACCAGCGGTAGTCAATTTTCACTTGTGGATTGTTCTATTATTGAAAAATGGAGCAAGCAAGGAATAAAAAAGGATGCAAACTCCACAAGCAATTACATTTAAGAGTTAGCTATATAGACCAACTCTTTGATTTGGCAATTAAAAGTAGGTTGTCAAGGAAACGACAAAGACGCAACATGGGGACATGTGACATGCCGACAATGCTGGATATCCCCTGTAATAATAACTGTGGCAGAGGTGGGGAACAAAATGATTTGGCCTGAAAAAGTAAAAAGAAACAACAATAGCACCACAGGGGCGCAGAGTATTACCTAAGTATTAACAATAGACATTCATACATGCATAAAATTGTTTTAATACCAGAATTAGATTCAGTGAAATCAGTATAAAGGTATAGTATGCTTAAAAGTTAGAAAGTTAGAAAGTTAGAAAGTTAGCAGGCATTCAGGCTGAGGTGTTGGTGCATGTGTGCCTGAAAATCTCTGTGGTGCAGCTTGTAATAAAATCTTGAATATTATGAACTAAAATCTCATATGCATGTGTGCAAACGAGAGAACATCTCATGACATATTGGCCTCTTTAATGAGCAACACATTAACTGTCAGTATGCTGCGTGGTGGTCCATAAAATACTAATTGTTGTACACTTGTCAATATTTGTGATTTGTAGAGAGAAAACTTTCTTGCAGCAAAGAGCGAACCGTCATATTTGTTACCTTCGCCAAGGACGTTGTGTTTTCACCTGTCTGTTTGTTGGTTTGGTTATTTGTCAGGATGATTACGCAGAAAGTACTGAATCGATTTCCACCAAACTCGGTGGAGGAAGTGAGGTACAATCCTGGAGAGAACCTATTAAATTTTGGTGCCAGTTAAAGGAGCACATCAAGGACTTTTTAAAATCACTTTCCTAAACATTGCAGGCCCTTTCCGTCAGTTTCTCGGGACACAGGTATGGATCTTGATGTAAGAAATCAGACATTAATTAATGGTGTTCACATATGTGTCTTTGTACAATTGGGTGCATATTCCGATAATAATCCGGATCTCACAGACTTGTGTACGATTGTGTGGCCTTGGTGGAGATATGCGCTCGACTGAGTGCCATTCTAGTTTTGTCTGAACTGCAGTTACGAGACAATATGCAAGATTTGCATCAGCACTGACATATCCGGCCAGCAGCACATGACCTTTTAATTAAAGCGTCTTTGCTCCTAAACCAAAGCTGTAGAGTAAAAGATTGCCTATAGATCATGTCTACAGATCAAGTCTCCAATGCAATGCTTTTTTCCACAACAATTCCCCATTTCTTTTCAAATATAATGTTTCATTGTTTATAGATAGATAGATATAGATTTTTTTTAGAAAGGATAGAAAGACTGGAATCATCTTCAGTTTCAAGAAACACAATTCAAAAGCAATAGTTGGTATCAAAGAGGGCATTTTTAACAACAACATCCCAGATGAGGCGAGGTCATGTAGTCAAGGCAGAAAATACTTTGTTCCCTGTGGAGTTCTTTCTGTTTTCAGGTAAACTAGTGAATTATTGACTCATTTTGACATTTGCGAGCACAGGGCACCAGATCAGTTGCAATCTGGACCTGGTTTCAAAATCTTATAAGTATGTTTCTTTTTTGCCTTTGCATCATGAAGGAAGGCTGAATATATGATTCAGGTCACTGTTGTCATTTTTCTCTACCCTTTTGAGAAATTATGGCATATTTTTGCATGAATAGACAAGTGCGGGATCCATTTATAGAAGTCAAAGGTTTTTGCATCATGACTTACACTGGCTACGTTTACATGCACAAAATATTCCGTTTTTTTTCTCTTGTTCCAAAAAAACAATATTCCTATTAAGCTGTTTACATGGCTAATGAAAATGAATACTCCACTAATATTTCTGTCTACATGCAACTGTGAATACAGGTCGGCGTTGCAATATTTGCCCATATCAGAGATGCACAAATTGCAATTTTCAGCCGATTCCAATTTTTGTATAGTCATTTATGCTGATTCCACTTTTAACTGATTCTGATTTTCTTTGTAAGAACTATAATTGATAGCTAAACAAATATTTTTTTTATCTTTAATGGGCAAAAACATTGACTATTTACTATGAAATAAGTGACGGTTTAAAAATAGGTGTCGTTTCCAAGGTAAGGGGTTTCCTGTGTGTGTGTGTGTGTGTGTGTGTGTGTGTGTGTGTGTGTGTGTGTGTGTGTGTGTGTGTGTTGTTGTTTTTGGAGTCCAGTCACCAACAGATGTTTAACCTGCTGATGTTTCAGTGTAAACTGTTTATATTGACCCAAAGTTTAAGAGTTTATGATACATCAGGCATTGAGGCGATGTGGAATACCTCCAGTATCAGGCAGTCGATCCAGATGCTCAGTGTTTTTAGTAACTGAGATAACCTCATATCTATATTCAGATTCATTCTGTTGTTTGCTGACATTTGCAGATATTGAATGGATTATGGGTCGGTATAGTTTATTTGGAGATTTGGATTCAAGCACAGATAATAATTTTTATTGCTGTAAGGAAACAATCCCCTAACATTGTTTTTCTGTGAGAGAGGAAAAAATCCGTAATAAAACAAATGCCGTAAAATCTGCAATTTTTAACAGTGACCTTTTGTGTTTCAAGTTCAATCAAATCTGATCTTCAAATCTTCATCCACCTGATCTCAGCAAGCTGTGAAAAGCAGGAGTCATCATCTAACACCAGCAGAAGAAAGATCCTGACATTTAAATAAAAGATGATGCAATTCAAAAGAAACGCCAGGCTTCATAGAAAATCTGATAACACGGAATAGCTTTTACCCTGATTTCATAAAGAGGTCTTCACTTGAAGGCAGCATTATTTTTATCTTCTGTGCTACATTGCCAGAAAATTAAATATTCATGGACTTCTTTCCCCATATTTACATACAATGTGTTTTTTCCTCTGTAGGTGAGCCTTTTTCAAGGGTAGTGTTTTTATCACTGTGATTCACTAACCTCTCATTTAATTGTGCTGTTGAATTTCAAGTGTCTACTTCGCTTTGGCACTCGAGCTCTGAATTAAACAAGCAGAAACTATGTAAGGTAAGTTCCCTTTTGAGGCATTTGAAAGTGAGACCATTGTCATGTAGCTTCATTGTCAGAAGACAGCAACTGATAAATATTTCATCCCTCCTGCCTACTGAACCTTTCCTTCCTGCTTACAGATGTTCACAGCATTAAAACACTGTTGTGGCCCATGGAGTTTCCTGTATAGAGGGTTTGGGTTGTTCACCTGTGCAGGTCAGTCCTAAAGCTGCATGTTGTCCTTTGTCTCACAAAATAAAGTTCTAGATTTTAATTTATAGATCAAAATAAACAATCAGCTTTTGATTAAATGAACACCACAGATCTGATTTTGATAAAACAATTCATCGGATAAAATGATATAATGATGACTGATATGATATAATGATATAACTTTACTGATCCCATGCAGGGATACTGAAGCTAGTTTTGGTGGAGGAAGCAACATGGAAGTTAGTTATTGATGAAGTATTATTTAGTGTTAGTGTAGTTGTTATTATAGCGGTGTTAAGATATTAAATCTTCTTGTTGGTAACAGCTATGTGCAGTATATTATTGTGCAAACCAGAGAAGCTGGATAGTGTGTGCAGCCTCAGTTGGGTAATGCAAGATAAAAACAGTGTCGTAAAACAATGTAAAAACAGTGGTTTTCTGCGCAGTCAGCAGTGTAGCTTCCCAAAGTTTTTAATTAGACAAAGTGTTTGAGAGAGAAACGATCTTAGATGACAACATCCACTAGTTTTCCCAAAAAGAAATCATATAAGCCAAAAGTGATCAACTAAACAGGCTACATACAACTGTGAGGCAATCGCCTTAAAGTAATCTGGCACTGTAAGTGAACTAGAGTACAGTGAGGGAGATATGTGCTATGGTGTGATGATGCATGAGAGAATAACTTTGTGGACAGCTGAACTATTCAGCTCTTGAAGATTTGAATGTATTTGTTTATCGGGTGTACTAATCTAATCCGGTGTCTTGGCTTTAGCTCCGGTGGTAGAATGGCTCATTAATGTAAGTGGCTTGTGGTTTGATCCCTCACTCATCCTGTCGAAGTGTCCTTGAGCAGGACACCGAAGCCCAAACTGTTCCCTGTGTGTGTGTGTGTGTGTGTGTGTGTGTGTGTGTGTGTGTGTGTGTGTGTGTGTGTGTGTGTGTATGCGCTCGTCAGCTTGCATGAAAGCATCCCTTAAAGCATCTGAAAATTAACCAAGATACCATGAGCTAATTTTGTCTTTTTGATCCGCCAAGAAAATAAAAATTGAATTTTTATGTTGTTTCAAAAGAAACTAAATGGCTAATGTTTCAAAGGGACTGTGGAAAGTGGACTGTTCGGCTTTAGTCGTACAAGCCTGATTGTAATCTTTGACATAAACAAATGTGAAATATTCCTCAATAATATTAAGTTTTAAGCAACAATCAGAGTTGAAGTTAAGGAAAGTATTATTTATCCGTAGCTAAAGTGGCTGTATCTGATATTTTACTCTAACGTATCAAATTCGTGAAAAAAATTAAAATGAAAAAGCTGATTGAGAAAATAGTTCCTCAGGACCTATTTTAGGTCAGAGAACACAAAAGTCTGGAGAGGCAGCTTTCTCTCATCATGGGCCAGAACTGGAACAGCCTTCCCATAGATATCCGACGTTCAGATTCGGTGGATTACTGTGAAAAACATCGTGAACATCCTGTCTTGTTTTATTTCATATTTTATTGTAGTTTGTTATTTGTCTGCAACCTAAGTGTCTTAGATGTTTGTGTTTTTATTTGAATTACCCTACTATCATTGTTATCAATATTATTATTATTAAAGTACTTATAACGAGGGTTTAATGACAAATTACCATCAGTAGCAGAAGCAGCAGAATCCCAGTCCTGAATGTGTAAACATGCCCTGAGTAAATGTGAACTTTTTGGCTCATACAATATGTACTGCATATACAGGGCAGCATGGTAGTGTTTTCCCTGCTCTCCTGCCCTGCACCGCCATTCTGCTGCTTTATTCCTTGGAGGCCACTGTGGCATTATGAGGTATGAGAACAGCTCCTCTCAAGCCATTTGGCCTCCTGCAGAAAGGTTGCCGCAAATCCGCCACGCACAGGCTGGAAGAAGCTATGAAGCATGCCAGGCTTTTACAACAGGTCGGGATTTGTTGATGTCATTATTGTTTTTTTCCAAATAAATCCTCAGGCTATGAGCTGTTGTCCCATGCATCTTTTCAGTGATGAATATTGTATGGGTTCCAACTTGACCGGTCAGCCAGCCACGGTTCTTAATAAAATCGCTGTGAAACGATGAGGTAAATTATGCCCTAACTGCAGTGGCACCAATTAATTATTCATTAGGAGCTTTTCAAACAGTCCAGACCTACATACCTTTACTGACAGAGCTTCTGATTGCAAGGTAGAATTAGCATTCAGACAAAGTTCTATAAGGCAGAAATAAAGGATTGTATGTACCTGTCATGGAAACAGATGTATGATATGCAAATGGTATTGTATTACAGGCCTCTCCACTTCCTCAGAACTTTGTTCAGTCCGTGTTTGTCTTAGAATTACCATTTTTATTCAGTGAAAAAAGTGAAAACATTACGATGGATGTGGCTGTGTTGCATGCTGGTGCTACCACTCTTTAGCTATAGAGAGGACACGCGCGCACACATTGCACAAGGAACAGGCACATTTGATACAGTGGTGTCTTGATGCATTCAGGGTTTTAATCAAATTACTTTGCTGACCGCTGCAGTCTAGGATAAAAAGAGTGGGCTCCTCAAATAAAGTGCAACATGGGAATTTGTTGACTATATAGGTTTTATATCAAAAGACACCTACATGTACAAGAGAAGGACAACTGTATAAACAACTGTGTCATCCTTCCTAAATAACCAACAAACCTGATTTCAGAGAGGGACCAAGGTAGCGCTTTGGATGCATAATCCATTATTTTACTTAAGCATACACAGCATTTTTTTTATGTGCCTCTGTGGGATAGAAGCTGCATCCTAAATTCCTCCACACACCTCAGTACATTAATGAGAGTGCAAGTGCTGATGGTTTTTATTTGCAGCATGGACGCTCAAGGTCTCTTGAGCTGTTGAAAACCATGCGTACCTGCGCCACACTCTGATGCCCTGTGTCTAACCATGTGAGTGGAAAATGCAGCTACTTTGCATGGAGCAATTCTAAGTCAATTTTCCCAACTTCCTCAAGCGGAAAATGAGCAGAGCACAGATAAGGTGCGAAAGTGCATTGTCGACTGTGTAGTATATCTGCTTTATGATGGCATACAGTGAAAATCCTGTAGACTATCAGCAGGGAACCAACTGTAACTGGAATCATATTGCATAAATATTCTTCCACGGTCTCCACAGTAATGTGCCCAGCTCATCCGACCATTTCTGGCTCTGATTCTATTTTGTTATGCTTTCATTAGGTGTTAGCCAGTATATATGCTTCACTCCTCAAGCTGACAAAGCTATATAGTTGTGGATTCATGGATAAATGGATTTACTAAACCTGTGATAAATGCTTGTTATGCAGCCATGGCATTGCAAAGACACTAATGAATGCAGTTAAAACCAACACATAACTAGAATGAATGAGTCATTGACCCAAGCAGTCACACAATGATGTGATTTGAATTATAAGAAGATAGAAAATGTTAAAAACTGCACAGCACTAGGATAGACACTTCACCACTAAAATAGCTGCAGTGAAATATAAAACATGGTCGTATGTTTTATTTTTTTATAACCCCACTATCAACAGGGCTGAAGTGTGGTAATGTTGGTGGGTGGATTGCCATGAAAATTTTGCACAGGCATTCATGTTTCCCTGACTATTCACCTACTGCCACCTGCAGGTTTTTTATGTCTCAGTGACATATCTTGACAACTGTTTGGCCATGAAACATGGTACAAACATATTGTGTCCCACTCAGGATGATTTCTTGCTGGTGTGATAATCCCTCAATTTTTCATTTTTAGGCCAAAATTTTTAATTGTTTCCATTACAACCATTAGCAGAACTAATGACGCTCCATCAGCCTCAGCTCTACTTTGTGTTTAGCATTAATTACTAGATGTTTGTGAGCTAACACACTAAAATAAGATGGTGAAAATCGTAAATATATCTGTTAAACATCAGCATGTTAGCATGGTGTTGTTAGCATTTAGCTCAAAGCGCTGCTGTGCCTTATGGCTGGATAGACTGTTGATCCTCTCTTTGTACAGTATCTTCAAACTCTCCTTTAGATCTGCTGCAGTACATAGCCAGACCGATGATGCATCCTTCCCAATATGTAACGTCCACTTCCATTGTTTGCTCACAACTCGGCAAGTGTGGCAAAATGCAAGTCAATACATCTGGACACATAACATACAAACTATATAGTGAGAACGTGTTCCTGTAAAAAAACAACCACAGGTCGTTTATGCAAGCAGCGTATACAACCCCCAGTTAAGTTTTTATTGTAATGCGACCTCTAGTGGCCAAAGTCTGCAGGAGGAGGTTGGGGTGGATGGATGGGTTGATAAAACACAGGATGTTCACAGAGCAGGCTCCTGTGTATAGTCAGCGTTGTCACCTCTTTTATCCATCACCATTCCATGATACCATGACAACAGAGCCGCTAGTGTGCTTCTATGGGTCGTATATGAAGGCAGAGATGTGTTGGACGACTTGTATCTAGTATATGCCAACAGCCAGTGAAAGAAGGTACACAGGAGTACAAATAAATAGAAGTAGATAGCAATAATAATACAAAGTGAAATTACGTGTGTAAGACAGAAATAATAAGATGAAGCTATATACTTTGAGTTTGATGGATTTGATTATCTGGATTCTTAAGGATGCTACTGGATCAGATGATGTATCTGTGTTTTTATTTAAACATATTTTGCTGTAGGTTTTTGCATGGGAATGATGGGACCTCTCTATGTGCCACCCTAGCCATCTTTAAATATGTAGAGCTCTAAGTGTGTAATTGTAAGTAGAAAAAAGATTTAAATAGAATTAGAAATATTAAAATGACATTAAATGTAGAGTTTTGAAGCCTGTGGTGGCCTCCCAGTTTCACATTTGGGACATCAACACGGTGCAAAGTAACTTTTGTCCACAAGGTGTCCTCAGTCATATATATTATTTGAGTTCATGTGTGAAATATTTTGCTTTACAAAGAGGATTTTATTTTAGCAGCATCTCAGCTTTGGCACAAAAGTCCAGTCAGTTTGAAACTATTTGCATGTGGATGTCCTATATAAGTCACCATCTTCATTATGTTGTCTTGCCACTCTGTGAAAACTGCAGAGCATCTGAACTGGGCTCAGTCTGTTGGCCACGCAGGAGGGGAAGATAATGAAGGCGAATCCAAATGTTGTGCCGGAGTTATGTGCTCATTGCAGCTTCGACTATAGCTGGGGCCCGAGCCAAAGAGTCTCATGCTGTAACAGTGCTCTTGTCTCTCAAATTTTATCACTCAATAGACCTGCCATCTGGCCAGTCTCAGAGGTGCAAAGAGACAGTGATCCAAAATAGAAGCAGTAATAGAAAAGGTCAGACACAGAGTAAAGGCATCTGTAAAATTACTCTCTCTTGGCATCACACCGTAACAAAGTGACAGATTTAGCACATTTCTTTGATGTCTTTTCTGTGCTGAGGAGGAATATGCTTTGGTCACAGATGAGGATATTCATTTTTATGACCGGTAATAATAATAACATTAATGTCTGTATCCTCTAGATAATAACCTGTTCCATGTCCTTGATATGTAAAATAATTGGAGGGAACATTGTGTAATCGCTTCTTAAAGAAGATTTGAGTTGGACCGGAGCCAGAGCGGCAAGGCCACAAATATCAGGAGATAAATCTGCTGATGCATGTTTTCCCACATCACAAATCCTCATGATTACCCCACTCTTCTATGTTTTGTGTGAATGATTTGCTGCGGCTTGATCAGTGGCTCAGTCATTCAAAAATGGATGTATCCTAACCTCTCCACATGAAGGCACGCGCAGGCTTGAAAACTCTGATCTATGGTACTGCAGCAGGAATTGACCCTCATCGGATAAACCGCTCCAAATTGCCTCCCTGATATATAGCTGGCCCTTGTTACCGCTCTCCCCTCTGTCAATTTTCCCTTCCCCTCAAGGTCAGCTCTCCGTGCTGTTGGACAAAGTAGCAGAACAGCTCTCTTGTTATTGCCTGCCTACCTCACATCCAGCTCTCCTGCTCTCCTGCCTCCACCCCTCCGACCCTGTGGTCCAATCACATTTCAGATACGTTAATGACTACAACCACCTTTCTGCAGCACCACGGGGGTTAGAGGGGAAAGAACATGTTGACATCACAAAATGGCTCCAAATCAAGGAGATACAAAGTTCAGGAATACTATTAAAGCCCAAAGGCATTCAAGTATCTCTAAAATGCATGTGATGCCTCAGAGTTGTTTTGATCGTATTAGCAAGTCCCGAAAGAAAAACTACATTAATGTTATCATTTGATAAAGATTTGGAAGGGCTGCAAGCAAGGATTATTTTCATTTCTGCTCAATCTGTCAATTTCATTTCTTAATAAATGAATGAATTATTTAGTCAGTAAGATGTTGGTAAATGGTGAAAAATGTCAATCACAGTTTCCCAAAGCCCAAGGCGACTTCTTCAGATGTCTTGTTTTGCCTGAAAAGACTTCAAAACCCAAAGATATTGGTTACTAATCTATTAAATGACTCATTTGTTTTACTCTAGTAGGCTCCAACGAGTCCTGCAACGTAAGTGACAAAACGCATACTGCATGGTTGTTACAAATGTTACAGAGAGAGAGAGTGTGGTCAAAAAACAATATTGACCGACACTTTGTACACTCACCCATTGTACCGTCACCACCTCCCTATGAGATCACACACTGTCATAACATCACGGTACTGTTCTGCCACCTTTGCTTCTGAGAGACAACAACTCTATTCACTCAGCCACAAGAAATCCTTATTAGGAAGACTTCTATCTGAAGTGCATCTCTGACAGTTCAGGTTCGGACATGTGTAATTTCTGTGGAGTGAGGAATGGCTGATGAAGAAAGTTAGAATGAATAGTCTGTACCTGGCATTAATAGTGGCTGATGGTTTTAGGTATATTTTAATTAAAACAGATTTAAACCTATCAAACAAAACATATACTATGGTAAAGTAAATTTATATGTAATCCATATTTGTAGGCGTCTCTTCTGATCTAAACATCAAGGACACAAATATGAAGAAACAAATATGAAAAAAGAAAAAGAACAAGACGAAAAAAAACAAAACAAAGATTAATACCATTGGAGACATTTCATTCCCCTTTAGTATAGGCTATCCCAGAATTACCACTTTCAGGATAATCCACAGATAGAATTTATAATTCAAGAATAAATCATTTTAATCATTTTTTTTTTTACTCTATTAGTCGATCAACAGAAAATGAATTGGCTACTACTACTACTAAGTGATTTTTCAAGGAACATTGCCAAACGTTCTCTAGTAATTGCGAGTGTTTGACTAAACAAACAATGATGCTGTTTTTCCGCTGACGGCAGTGTCCAGTATCCATTGTTCATACTTTAATACAAATCTATGTATCTTTTGTCGACGACGGCCACTGTGGCCACAAGTCAAGGTCAGCGTCCTCACATCATTTCCTAAAATGCCTGTTCATCAAACAATGGGACCCCCGTGATGACGGAACATTCCCCACCATAGGTTTGTTATCTGTTTACACAGGGACCCAGTCCGCAGAGTGTTTGATGTGTGACAAGTCTCCACCAGGTTGAACATTCTCCACAGAAGAAGAAGAAGAAGAATAAAAAAGACATGTTAGATATATTTTTATAAACTTATCTTAACTTAGTTTTTTTTTTTTTTCCACTGGACAAATATGTGCTTTGTGCAGCGTGTGTGTTTAGATAAGATTTGATTTCTTTTAGATTAGCTGAATCTGTAATGATCCCCGTAGGAATATTGGGCTGTTGGTGCTGCAGGAAACCAGTTATAGATAAGACTGGAGCAAGAACAGAGAATATGGAAGATAATGAAACAAGTAACCACAACAAAAGAAAATACTGAAGATAAAACAGCCAGTACACAAACAAAGACACATCTTTGTTGCAGATGTGGGTGGGAAAATAAAAATTGCTTTTGATAACATTAAATATTAACAGCTTTAGACTGTTTGCATCAGAGATATCCTCGCTTTTGTATATATATATATGCATGAAAAAAACAAATGAACTGCCAGACCTCTGCTGCTGGAGGTTTTCCTTGACACAGATAATTGAATTTCATAATGCATAAACACATTTGATTTCATTCAGGCAAATCTGTACTGCAAGTTATTCACATGATCTTTCAGGTGACGTCTAGCTGTTGGCTGAAAATTGCTTCAAAGCGTAAACGTTTTAGAAAATAAATGAATAAAAAAAAAAAACTGTCTTGTTATTAAAAGTTTGATCTTGACCTTAGAATTAGTTGACAAAACAATCTCACCATAAGGTTCGTGTTGTAGCTGTTTATGGAGCTTTCGGTTGTATCACAGGATCTTCCTCAGTAGATGGAGCTGTTCAGATTTCCATTTTTCTGACTGTGTGATATAAACAAAAAGAGCTACTACATAGAATACTCCATACATTCCTCCCACTATGCCACTAAATGACGGTTGGTGGCGGTAAAACGAAAAGAAATGTAGAAACGCATCCATAAAGGAGATGAGCTGCAAGCTAGCGAGCATGCATGTAAAGCTTTTGATTTAAAATATTCAGGAAATCGTCCATGCAAATGTTTTGTGTGTGTGTGTGTGTGTGTGTGTGTGTGTGTGTGTGTGTGTGTGTGTGTGTGTGTGTGTGTGTGTGTTTTTTGATGAGAAACAATGGATGTAAACAAAAACGTATGTTCTGTCTATAACATGCAGAAGTGCATTGTCTGATTGTGTTTTAAGACGGAAGTGTCCTTATATACTGTACTTCATGTAATAACAAAATACCAGCTCCTATGCACAGCACAGGAAAACCGTGCGAGTATGTCAGGTGTACAGAGAGAACAGAGGAGGAGAAAATCAGTCCAGGGGCTGAACCTACATGGCTGCAGCCGGTGCGCTCAGTATAACACAACTTATAGTGGGCTACGATTGAAGCCCTTATGGCAGGAACTATTGTGTAGCCAGATGCCTGTCAGCACAAAGGAGTGCTTGAAGTGCTCCATAAGAGAGAGAGAGTTCACTGTGTGTGTGTGTGTGTGTGTGTGTGTGTGTGTGTGTGTGTGTGTGTGTGTGTGTGTGTGTGTGTGTTTGTTTGATGGAAGTGGAAGGGGCTTGTAAACAAACAGAAGATCAAAACAAAGTTTGTGTGCCTGAGGTATTTATGAGGAAACTCTCAAGTTGTAGTTTCCGATCCTTTCACCGACCACCTTGTGTGGCGCCCATTGGTGTGTATCGCTGTATCGTGTACCATGTGTGTCTTAAAATCTGGGCGATAACATTGAAATGTGCTCTGACACATAACAATGCATTCGAATAGCCCCCCCCCCCAAAAAAAAAAAAAGTAATTTAATAAAATACACCTGTGCATGATGCGGAAGCCCTGGCACAGCACAGACCTGTATACTGGTCTGTCTTTGTTCACATTAGGATGCACAGTCACCCTTGTGTTTAGCCACGCAACACGGTACAAATTAGAAAGATTAAATTGTGTAATGGCATTACTGCACTCAGGTGTATCTTGAAAATAACTGAGTGTTGTAGCTGGTGTAATCATTATCCAGGATACACCCCACTGAATGTAGACACAGCTGGCAGTTATGATACATGATCAGGTTAATTTTAAAATCGCCATGGACACCAGGTTTTTAATCTTAACATGAAATTTAAAGTTAAATGATGAGCATGAATGATTTGGAGTCAGGTTCGGTGTTGTCCGTACTGGTGTCAGTACCTGTACCTTTACTTTGAAGAATATAAACATCAACAGTGTTTCTCAACCTGGGTCATCTTCTCATAATTGTGGTCGTTCTGTGTCACACTATTATTGATCTGTATGACAGGGGAAGCAGCACAAGCAGAGAGTGGATATTATCAATATTTTCATATTAACAATGGATCATGTGACTACGTGTGACGGTCACAGATGAAGAAATATCACCCAAGTTGCCCCCCTTTTAGCATCTTTTAGCTCATTGTTTCGGTTTTGCAGCCTGTGACTTTACTGTTCTGTCTCTCATATGAGGTCCAGTTGTTTTCAGTGAAAAAGCTTTGATAAAACCACCTCTACACTTTTTTTCATCAATGTCAAACAGACAAAATTAGTGAACACAGTGGAGCATTTAGCAGATAAAGAGCCAGTTATTCCCCACAGGAGTTGGTAAAGACCAAAAACAGAGATAAAAGGAGAGTACATATTGTATATAAGTTCACCATATATCTCATGTGTCAATGCTGGTTTAATTTTTACATCCCCATTAGCTGTTGCAAAGCACCCCCC